>NW_027507882.1:0-62500 GCF_037356315.1 Lithobates pipiens
CACTTTCTCTCTACCCCTCACCCCTCACTCCTCCCCCCTCTCTACTCTCTCCTCCACCTCTCTCCTCTCCCCCACTCCACACCTTCTCCTCTCCCCTCCTCTCTCTCCCTCTTCCCTCTCTCTCTCCTTCCTCTCCCCCACCCATCTCTCTCTCCCTCTTTTCCCCTCTCCTCTCTCTCTCCTCTCTCTCTCTCCTCACTCTCCTCTCCCTCCTCCTTCTCTCTCTCTCTCCCTCTCTCTCTCCTCTCCCCCTCTCCTCTCCCCCTCTCCCCTCTCTCCCCTCCCCTCTCCTCTCGCTCCTCTTTCCCCTCTCCTCTCTCTCTCTCTCCCCCTCCCTCTCTCTTCCCTCTCCCCCCTCTCCGCTCTCTCTCCTCTCCCCTCTCTCCCTCTCTCCTCTTCCCTTCCCCCTCTCCTCCTCTCCCCTCTCCTCTCTCTCTCCCTCTCCCCTCTCCCTCTCTCTCTCCCTCCCTCCTCTCCTCTCTCTCTCCTTGCCCCTCTCTCCCCCCTCTCCCTCCTCTCCTCTCTTTCTCTGTCCTTCTCTCTCCTCTCCTTTCTCTCTCCTCTCATCTCCCCTCTCCTCTCCCTCCTCTCTGTCCTTCTCTCTCTTTCTCTCTCCTCTCATCTCCCCCTCCCTCTCCCTCCTCCCTCCTCTCCCTCCTCTCCCCTCTCCCTCCTCTCTCCTCTCCTCTCTCTCCCCCTCTCTCTCCCCCTTCTCTCTTTCACCTTTTCCCTCTCCTCTTTCTCTCTCGCTCTCCTTTCCCCCTCTCCTCTCCCCCTCCTCTCTCTCTCCTCTCCCCCTCTCCTCTCTCTCTCCTCCCCCTCTCTCTCTCTCTTCTCCCCACTCTCCTCTCTCTCTGTCCCTTCCTTTCCCCTCTCTCTCTCCCCTCCCCTGTTATATTCTTAATATCTAAATTTTGATTGCTTTATTATACTTTATTCAGAATATAAGTTTTCCATATTGTATGAAAGAAACTTTGAGACAATAAATTCTATGTTATGACTTGCGATAATTGAAGAAGTAAACATTTAAAACCTGTCAGGATTTGAGGAATATTGTATATTTTATATAAGCTTTTCTTAAGTGTAAATGAAAGTTTGCATAGAGACTTATATCCTCCTTCCCCCATTTTATGCCATATCATGTTTGTAATTAAGAAGTCTGTAGAACTATGTGAGCTGAAATTCTATATTCTCCCTCCCCCCTTACATCCGGTCATTTTAGACTGTGGAGCTGTGTTTTAAGTGTTAACATATGTTAGATTGATTATAACAACCACTCCTTAGCCCATACCCTTGTGAAGGAGGGTCTTTCTTTTGGCGCGAAATTAGAAGTCTGTTTTATATAAACAAAAGTTAGATGGGGAGACTTCCTGTTGTATCCTGCTCACACAAGGAGGCAGATGTGCTTTTGAAGACCTAGCAAGCTAGAAGAAAGACACATGTCTTGCACACAGCCTTCCAGCATAACAAAGGGTTATTCCGCCATTTTAAATGAGACATGATTATTATTGTACTATTTTTGTAAGTATCCTTTTCTATTTTAAATGTGTACAAATAAATACACATTTTTGAATTACGCTGACTCAGATCTAATTAAGGAAATTCGTCTCACAAAATTGATCGATCTCAACATATATACTTAAGACTTTGAAATATTTACATTATTATCAATTTATTTCATCCCCCCTCTCTATCTCCCCCCTCTCTCTGTCTCTCTCCCCCCTCTCTCTCTCTCTCTCTCCCCTCCCCCCCTCTCTCCTCTCCCCCTCTCCTCTCTCTCTCCTCTCCCCCTCTTCTCTCTCTTCTCTCCCCTCTCTCCTCTCTCTCTTTCCTCTCCCTCCTCTCCTCTATATCTCCTCCCCCTCTCCTCTCTCTCTCCTCTCCCCCTCTCCTCTCTCTCTCTCCTCTCCCCCTCTCCTCTCTCTCTCTCTCCTCTCCCCGCTCCTCTCTCTCTCTCTCTCTCTCCCTCCCTCTCCCTCCCTCTCCTCCTCCCCCCTCCCTCTCTCTCCTCCCCTCTCCTCTCCCTCCTCTTTCTCTTTCCTCTCCCTCCTCTCCCCCTCTCTCTCTCCTTTCTATCCTCTATCTCTCTCCTCTCCCACCTCTCCCCTCTCTCTCTCCTCCCCCCTCTCCTCTCTCTCTCCCCCCTCCTCTCTCTCTCTCTCTCTCTCTATCTCTCCCCCTCTCCTCTCTCTCTCTCTCTCTTTCCACTCCCCTCTCTCTCTTCTCTCTCTCCTCTCCCCCCCTCTCTCTCTCCCCTCTCTCCCCCCTCTCTCTCTCTGAGGCTAAGTGGCTACCTCACCCATGAACAAATACCAGAAGTATTATATGAATTCAATCCAACAGTATTGGAAGATGGGTTCTAATGTCGCCCCCCCCCCCCCCCCCCATATGCCAATGCATTCATGGATATGCTATGCTGGAAAATGCATTTGTTTATCATTGTAAACTGTTTGAAGATAATTGTCTGCATACTTTAGATTTATTGATGAGGCCTTTGGCATATGGGTGGGCGACAGTGAATCGCTATGGTTATTTAATGAATATCGTAACTGTTTGGTTCCTGGTCTGAAATTTAACATGTCGGTTGCAAATGAAAATGTTCTTTTTCTGGACACTTTATTATCTGTTCAGGAAGGGAGGATTGTTAGCGATATTTATCGCAAGCCCACAGACTGCAATCAACTACTACACTATTCTAGTTTTCACCCTCCAGGTGTATTTAAATCCATTCCAAGAAGTCAGTTAAAAGAGTTGCTAGGATCACTGATAAATCTAGCTTTAAGGAGGACAGACTGAGTGAGATGGAGGCGAGACTACACAGCGGGGTTATCCTGGTAATACAGTACATTTTGAACGTACTAATTTAGAAACAAAAAAAGAAAAAAATTCCTGTCCTAGGCTCCCCTTCATCTCTCAGTTTCATCCTTTCTCTAATAAAGTAAATAATATTATTAAAAAACACTGGTCCATATTAAGCAAAAATTATCCTTCTGTCCCTGAGTTTCGTTTCTCCCCTTTACTTTCATACCGTAAGAGTAGGACCATATACAATCAATTGGTAAGATCTGACCAGTATAGGGCACCCACTTCACGTGTTACTTTTTTGGACCTCCTAATTATGGTTCATTTCCTTGTTTGTCATGCATTCAATGTTCTAGCATGATTAAGGGGAAGTCCTTTAACCAGTTGAGATCTGCGCTATAGCCAAATGACGGCTACAGCGCGGACCTCCTTTGCCGGGACTACGTCTATTGACGTCGATCCCGACCCCTTACCACCTGATCAGCCGTCAGCCAATGACAGCTGATCATGTGATACAATGGAGCCGGTAATCGGCTATTATTCCTCCTCGCGCTGTCAGCGTGAGGAGAGAAAAATAAAAAGCCGATCACCGGCGGCCAGCCCTGCTAGTGCCAACCTGCCCCCTGCCAGTGCCACCCATCAATAAATAAGTGCCCCCCATCAGTGCCACCAAGCAGTGCCCACAGTGCCATCCAGCAGTGCCCACAGTGCCACCCATCAGTGCCCGCAGTGCCACCCATCAATGCCCACAATCTGCCTCAACAACGGTGCTGCACCCCAGTGCCACATATCCATGCCCATCAGTGTCATCTACCAGTGCCCATTAGTGCCCATCAGTGCCGCCCATCAGTGCCCAGCAGTGCCACCTATCAGAGCCACCTATCAGTGCCACCTATCAGTGCCCATCAGTCCCATCTATCAGTGGTACCTATCAGTGCCCATCAGTCCCACCCATTCGTGCCACCCATCCGTGCCATCTTATCTGTGCCCATCAGTGCCGCCTTATCTGTGCCCATCAGTACTACCTTATCTGTGCCTATCGGTGCCACCTTAACTATGCCTATCGGTGCCACCTTAACTATGCCTATCAGTGCCCACCAGTGCAGCCTATCAGTGCCGCCTCATCAGCGCACTTCAATGAAGGAGAAAAATTACCTGTTTGCAAATTTTATAACAAACTATTAAACATGATTTTAAATTTTTTTTTATTTTGCATCTTTTTTTGTTTGTTTAGCAAAAAATAAAAACTCCCAGCTGTAATTAAATACCACCAAAAGAAAGCTCTATTTGTGGGAAAAAAATGAAAAAATTTCATTTGGGTACAGTGTTGTATGCCCACGCAATTGTCATTCAAAGTGCATCAGCGCTGAAAGCTGAAAATTGGTCTGGGCATGAGGGGGGTTTAAGTGCCCAGTAAGCAAGTGGTTAATCATCCGACTCAAGGTTACAATATCCCTATAAAATATCATTTCACATGTCAATCTACATATGTCATATACATCATCAAATGTCTGTGTGGTTTGATCTATGTAGGTGACACCACACAAAAAGTCAAAGACAGCATAGCTAGACATAAATATTCTGTTAGGGATAAAAATGATAAATTATCTCTCTCTAGACATTTTTTAGAAATGAACCACTCGGTTTCTCAATTAAGATATATGGTAATCGATGGTATTCCAACTAATAGACGTGGGGGGAATAGAGAATTGGAATTGAGAAAAAGAGAAGTTTACTGGATAAATCGCTTAGACTCTTTATATCCTAAAGGGTTAAATACAGATTTTGATATTTGATATTTGATATTGTTCAGATATACCCATAGATATAAAAATTATATATGAGAGATACAAAGGGTGGTTTGTGGAGATTGATTCCAGCTGAATGTAATTAACTGATTAATGATAGATGTGAGCTATAAGCCTTTTTATGTGAAGTTGGTTACAATTTTTATTGCATGTATGTAATCATGAGGAAGGGTGATATCATGCTTAGCCCCGAAACGTCACCTGAATACCTGAATTATACCTGATGTGTTGTAAATTTTATCAATAAATTTACTTTTGTTTGTGCAGCAATCCCTTTTCTGCTTTTTATATTGAGTCTTTGGGACAGACTCGATTGCTGGCACACCTGTTTCACTGACCGTGTGTGCATCTCACCTACTACTTTTTTACTTTTTTATATATATATATATATATATATATATGTGTGTGTATATATATATATATATATATATATATATATAAAATTATACTTTGCTTTATAATTCAAAATTGTGATGGGTCTGTTGTGTGTTCTCCTTCATATTGGGAAACCAATGAGATGTGGGCATTCCTAACACAAATGATTCATGTCTCCTGCTGGCCAACTGCCATCTGAGAAGATCACTCAACTGCCATCTGAAGGAGTGAGCTGAGATTATATTTGAATAATAAAAATGTATCCAGTATAGAATTCCCTCCAGTTTCCTACATTATAATTGAATGAAATCCTGCATACCTTCTCGGTGTCTCTGTCTGGGTTTTAGGTGAATACAGGGGCAGATGGTGTTAAGAACTACCCTGAACCCCCATCTGATACCCTTACGCACTCCTCTATGAGGGCTTTGGGTTGTGCGGGGGCTGGTTTTCCACTTTAGGGTGGAGAACCGCTTTAAATAATTTTTTAATTTATTTTTTTCTAACTGAAAAATGTACTATACGTTGACAGGACCATACCACAATTCAGTTACCTGACGGTTCTATAACATCTGACCCCCTGACCATTAATCAAACATTCAAGTCCTTTTATGAAGAACTTTATTCATCCCCGTCCCCTCCAGCCGAGCGGGAAACATCTAGATGAACCGCTGTGTTAAAATATTATTCCAAATTCATAATTCGGCACTTATAGGTGTTATAATATATTTATGGCAAGCTTGCAAAACATATTTGGTTTTATGATTAATCATAATAATAAATAGTATGTGTGAATGACCTTGATCAAGTGTTCAGTGAAACATGTTCTCATCTGAAGCTGAGTTAGTAATAAGTTTCTGATGTAACCAGTTTGAGTATGACGTATATGGTATCTTGGTACAGAATGTTATGAGAAGACAAAAATAGACATGTGTCTACGTAGCTAAAGCAATGATACATTGGGGATTATATCTTGTTAAAATAAGTTTAGAGTAGTCTCAGTCATGTTAATACATATTAGTATATAGTTACTTAATGTAAAGTTGCTAATATGTGTTCATATTATGTAAATGTATGGTTATGACATTATGAACAGCACATTATGTCACGTATGGAGTGTTACATGTGAGCTTGTCAATCAAGCTCCATATGACTCTCTGAGTATCTACTTACATTGCAGAAGTTAGCAGATATGAATGTGTGCCATACAAGGTACTAAATTTGTGAGGTTATGACTTTCACATGTAGCATAAAAGCTGAGAATGTTTCGAAATTTGAAGGAGGGCACTCATTGACAGACACTCACACGGACACTCACACTCAGACACCCACACATGATACTGACATATTCACACAGAGGCTGATGACTTGGGACAGCTGAATTCTGCCAGAAGTCTAAGAACGTCATTTTCCTGCTTCTTCTTGAAGGACACTCAAGACAGCAAGACAGCAGCCATTAAAGCACACATGCTTCCATAAGCTCATTACAGCTTGACAACTATTCAATTTCATATATTTTTACCTACACTGAACTGAACTATTATACTTTTTACATTGTATTTATGATGCCAACTGTGTGACAAATAAACACACACTTTCTTTAAGTCAGTTTGACTATCAATGCTATTGATTCGGAAACGCCTCTGAGATACAGAATATTAGACAATAGTAATATTCTTCACCCTGACAATTGAAGAAATCGCCAAAGCTATTTAGTCATTCCCCAACCCCCCCCCCCCCCCGAACAAAACCCCAGGATTGACGTCTGCCCACTGAATGGTAAAAAAACTATGCCGAAGAAATGGCACAGAAATTACACTCTCAGTTTGGACAGGCACTGGAGGAGGGCAAACTGATATGGTACTGCCGGGCACTGATATGGCATGGATTGGGGCACTGATATGGCACAAATTTTGGCACTGCTGGGTACTTATGTCACCGCTGGGCACTGATATGGCATGGCTTGGGGACTGCTAGGCACTGATGGCACTGTTGGGCACTGATTGGGGCACTGCTGGGCATTGATATTGCATGGATTGGGCACTGATATGGTACTGCTGGGCACTGATATGGCACGAATTGGAGCACTGTTGGGCACTTATATGGTGCTGATATGGCGCCACTGGGCACTGATATGGCACAGATTGGGACACTCATATGGAACTGCTTAGCACTGATATGGCACTGCTGGGTACAGAATATGGGCACGGATTGCGGCACTGATATGGCACAGATTGGGCACTCATATGGAACTGCTTAGCACTGATATGGCACTGCTGGGTACAGAATATGGCATGGATTGGGGCACTAATCTGGCACTGGGGCACTGGCACTATACGAAAAGAATCTGAAGCAGCCTCACGCTGCAGCTTCTCCCTCTTCTGCTCACACGATCGGTGGGAGCCCCTCATAATGAGCATAGCACAGGGATGGTGGGAGCCCCTCATAATATGCACAGCAGAGGTACAGCCCCAGGAGGAAGTCAGCACAGCACAGGGATGGTGGGAGCCCCTCATAATAAGCAGCCCCAGGAGGATGTCAGCATAGCACAGGGATGGTGGGAGCGCCTCATAATAAGCAGCCGCAGTAGAAATATGACACCACTCAACCTCTTCAAACAGGAGGGTACGTGCATATAGTACGGTGTGATTTTTTTTGGACAAGGAAGTGAGCCAAATGAAGAAAGAAGGTCTGTGTGCTCGATTAAAAAAATCGTTTATAGACATATACATGGTCTACTGGTCACATGTGTTGAATTCCTCCGAGATCCATGCCTCATTCATTTTTAGAAATGTGAGGTAGTTAACACTGTCGTGAGCTAGGCGAGTACGCTTATCGGTCACGATCCCCCCTGCTGCGCTGAACGTCCTTTCGGACAGGACACTGGACGAGGGGCAAGCCAACAGTTCGATTGCAAATTGGGCAAGCTCTGGCCAGAGGTCAAACCTGCCCACCCAGTAGTCCAGGGGTTCATCACTCCTCAGAGCATCCACATCGGCCGTTAACCCGATCTGGTCGGACACCTGACGCTCTAGGCGTTCCCTGATGCTGGATCCGGATGGCACCTGTCGATGGGTCGGCTGAAAGAATGACCTCATATCAGAAGTCACCAACACATCTTCAAACCGGCCTCTTCTTGCAGGCGCTGTTGGATTGGTACCCGCAACTCCTTCTCTGGGAGTGGGAATTGCTCCTCTGCCAGCACACACAAAAGCAGAATGCAGCATTTCTCGGCCTGGAAGTGCTCCATTCTGACAGCCCTCTGTGACGGCAGTAACATTTCCCGCCATTTTGTGTTTGTACCGGGGGTCTAAGTACGTTGCCACCCAGTACTGGTCCTTGACCCTTTTTTTTTTTTTAACTTTATATCTTTATTAATTTCTTTTTCCTTTCAATACAACTCATACAACCTTCCAATAAAAAAACAGTATTAACACAATACCTGTTTACATATCCCTCTCCCATCCTTCCCTTCCTACATTCATCACCTACCCCACTCATACACTCCCATTCATCATACTTCCTTCTTACTAAGAGGTACCTTCATTCATCATTTTTGCACACCATTCCCTCCATATCTTATCAAACTTTTTAATACCCCCTTGTCTCATATACGCTACTCTCTCTTTAAGGATAACCCTATTCATATTTTGCACCCACTCTCCACTCGTGGGGGGTGTGGCAGATTGCCATTTCTGGGCTATGAGTTTTCTAGCCTGAAAGAGACACCTTACTTTGGCTAAATTGCTATCCTTAGGGTCACTACTCCCCTTAATCCATCCCAATACACATCCCATTGGTTCCATTTCCACTACCATCTCAAAAACCCTGCTAACTATCATCACAACCTCCCTCCAATACCGATGTAGCTTGGGACATCTCCAAAACATGTGGATCATATCTCCTTCTGTCCTTCCACATCTCGGACACGCTGCATCACTCCTTCTACCAAATTGGGCCAACCTCTTGGGGGTGTAGTATGCTCTATACAATAAAAGTAAATGTGAGAACTTTTGAGATGAGGAAATGGACACCCATGGCGCCACCTCGAGGATCCTCTCCCATTGATCCTCCGAGATGTCACCCACATCGGACTCCCATTTTTTCCTGTTTTTTTGACCCTGTTTTTTTTCCTGAGATTTCTTACACAACTCCACATACACTTTAGATATTAAACCTTTCCCTGATTTTGCTTGTAATATGTCCTCTATTACGGGTATCTGACTCCATACCATTACTGTCCCCTGGAACTGTTTATCCAAAGCATGCCTGATCTGCAAGTATCTAAAAAAAGATTTTTTCGGAATTAGGAACTGATTCCTTAACTCTTGGAATTGTTTCATTCTACCATCTCGATAGATCTGATGAACAAAGTGTATACCCCTTTTTCCCATTCCCTTACTTGTCCTATTTTTAAAACCTCTTCCAACTTATTATTTGCCCATAAGGGGGGATATTCTGTAAGTCCCTCATAACCCAATATTTTTTTGGTTGTCTCCCACACCTTGATCATTAATCCTAGGGTAGGGACCTCCCGTATGAATGCCCCTGCCTCTAATGCTACTACTAGTGACCTTCCGAGGAATTGTGTGAGAGGAGAACCCTTTTTCCACCCCTCTCCCCCCACTTCCTCTCCTGACAGGTGTTGTAGCTGAGCTGCCATGAAGTAATTAAACGGGTGTGGGAGTGCAACTCCCCCTCCATTACTTGGAAGTTGCAGAGTCTTTAACCCAATGCGTGCTCGTCCCCCTTCCACATCAGTTCTCTAAATATGGAATCTATCTTATGGAACCAGTCCTTATATATCCATACTGGGGAATTATGTAATACATAGAGAAGTTGCGGCAAAAGAATCATTTTAATAAGGTTGCATCGACCCGCTACTGAAAGTGGTAATTTCTTCCATATCTTAATTTTATGTTTAAATTTGAATAACAGTGGAACCAAGTTATTTATCACATATTGCTTAGGGTCTTTAGAGATGCAGATACCCAGATATTTCATCTTACTCACTATCTGGATATGTGCAGCCTCACAAGGTAGGGGGCTATCTAATGGGTCTATGGGCAATATACAAGATTTGTCCCAGTTTATTTTTAAGCCCGCAAGATGTCCAAAATTAGTAATTCTATACATCACTTCCCCTATTGAATGCTGAACATCTCCAAGAAGCAAAAGGAGATCATCTGCGAATAATACTACTTTTTCTTCTTCCTCCCCTCTCCTAAAACCTTTTATTCTCATATTTGATCTCAAGGATATAGCCAAAGGCTTGATCGCCATAGCGAACAAGAGGGGAGACAGGGGACACCCCTGCCTCGTACCTCTCTTCAGTCGGATCCCAACCGAGCTTTCGTTGTTAACTCTAATCCTTGCTTCCGGACATGTATATAACATTTTAACCCATTTTATGAATACCGGGCCCACCTTAAATTCTCTCAGGACTCTCCACAGATAGCTCCACTCTAGAGAATCAAAAGCTTTAGCAGCGTCCAAGGATAAAACAGTTCTCTGGCCATCTCCATCCACTGGTATCTGGAGGTTCAAAAATACCCGTCTTATATTTGTACTTGTGGATCTCCCAGGAATAAATCCTGATTGATCGGGATGAATAATTTTCCCTATCACTACGTTCAATCTATTTGCCAGGACCTTAGCTAGGATCTTTACATCCAGATTCAGCAGAGAGATAGGTCTATATGATGAGGGGACAAGAGGGTCCTTGTTTTCCTTTGGCAGCACTATTATATTTGATTCTCTCATTGAGGGAGGAAGTTCCCCTGCTTCTAACGCCCAATTAAGGACTTTCAGAAGCTCAGGAATTAATACCTCACCAAAGTGACGATAGACCTCCACCGGGAGGCCATCTGGGCCTGGGGCTTTCTGACCTGCCATTTCTTGTACTATACGCCGAATCTCTTCGATCGTTATAGGACCGTCTAGCATATCCCCATCTTCTTTCGAAAGATGTGGAATAGGGGGTTGAAGAATATATCCATTTCCTCCCTCATCTCGGCCTGGTTAGATTGATATAGGTCCTCATAGTACACTCTAAATCTCTCTACAATATCTGATTTGTTAGTAGATATCCTGCCATCTGCCATACTAATCCTTGGTACCATAGACGGAGCGGAATTTGTTTTCGCCAGGTATGCTAGCATCCGCCCTACCTTTTCCCCTTCCCCGAATGCTAGTTGTTTCTGAAATAAAGCTTTATTTTCGGCCTTCTCCAGCATTATATGACGATATTCCTGCTGCGCTTTCATCCATTTTCCCTGGTTATCTAATGTTGGGTTTTTAATATACTGGATTTCTAAATTTACCACACTCCTTGAGGCATTCTCTTCCCTTTCCCTGAACTGTTTTTTGATTTTAGACATCTGTTGTATTAAAAGCCCTCGGAGGTAGGCTTTCAATGCATCCCATACCAACCCTGTTGGAGCTGAACCTGTGTTCAGATTAATAAATTCTTTAAGAGAGCTCGATACAACCTTTGGTTCCCTCATAAGCTCCAACCAAGTGGGGCTGAATCTCCACCCTTTTCGCTGGCTTCTCTCTCCTATATCCAGGAAGCTCTTTATTGCTGAGTGGTCCGATAGGCTTCTTGGCATATAGCTTATTTTATTTATTAGTGCTACCGCCTCGTCATTCCCCATAATCATATCTATCCTTGACAGGGTTGAATATGTGGTGGAGAGACACGAGAAGGTTCGGGATTTTGGATTCTGGAGTCTCCAGAGGTCCTTCAGACCCATTTCTCCCAGGAACTGCAACAAGCGACTCTCACTTATACCCCCTTGCTGAGCCCTCCCATTAGGAAATCTATCCAGTATTTTATCCATGACCATGTTAAAGTCTCCCATTAATATCAGTGGGACTTCCGGTTTGTCCAGCACAAATTCAACCATGTCGTATAAGATATCCATAGTGGATGGTGGTGGTATATAAACATTGGCCAAAATCAAAGTCTTTCCCTCTAGAATACCATATAGGAAGATATACCTTCCTTGTTCATCTATCTTCACCTGGAGGCAGTTAAATGAAACCCCCCTTTTTATAAAAATACTAACCCCCCTAGAAAAGGAGGTATGACACGAATGGTATTGGATATGGTATTCCCCCCACCCCAACTGTGTAGTGGCGGCTTTTGTAAAATGTGTCTCCTGGAGAAAAAGAAGCATTGCTCCATGAGACATAGCTGATAGCTTAACTGCCATCCTCTTCTTCAGATCCCCCATCCCTCTAACATTCCAAGAGTATAAAATAAGACCTCTCCCCTCTAATACAGTGCGTTCACTCATTACAAATTACAGTGACAATACCTAAAGACTAGTGTATATGACTCCTCTTTGTTATACCCTTTAATATAATAAACTTTCAACCATTGTTTTCTTATAGGTGCGTGTCCTCGTGACCCTCCTTTATTATTCTCTCTTGTGTAATAAATTTTTGCCCTTTGTTTTATCATAAATAATTGTGCTCTGAATGGTGCTCTACTCGCAAAAACAATCCTCTTCCACACTTCTCCCACCTGCCAATCAAACTTTACACACCATAAACTTCTTTCTCTCCACCCATACCATTCACCTTTCTCACAGTCTTCTCCCATTGCCTCTTTAGGCATCACCTGGGGCCTTCTTCTGTGACCTTCCCATACACACTTTGCCTGTGAATCACTCCACATTTTTTTATTTTTTATTTAAACCTTATTACCCACCCAACCCCCCACCCCACCCCTCCCCTCCTCCCAAAAATCTCCAAACAAGAGTATTACCCCATACAACTGATAAAGGAGGTGAGGACCCCGCCGCCCCCTCCAACCAGAGGGGAAACATGCGTGACCCCCCCCTCCCTCAGCTCTCCCTCCCCCTTCCCCGAACAAAACAACCATCACAGAGAAAAAGGGATTACAATTGGGCCCACATTCCTCCTCCCCCTCCCCCAAAACATAGGTGGGGGAGGGGAGAGAGAGAAAAAAAAAAAAGGGGGGGGGCCAAAAAGTCCATCACTACTAAGGTCTCCGGGGGTGGGACTCCAACCACTCCTCCACACCTCCAGGATTGTCAAAAATTATGGTCCCTTCAGGGGCATTTATCCGTAATCTTGCTGGATATAGTAGCGCATAGGCCATGTCCATTTGGCGGAGCTTCCTTTTAACTTCCCCAAATTTAGCTCTCCTTCTTTGAAGGTCTGGGGAGTAATCCGGGAAGATCGACACACGCGAACCATTATATACGATCTTACCCCTCTCCCTAGCTTTACGGGTAATAGTCTCTTTGTCCTTAAAAAACAATAACTTAGCCAGAAAAGGTCTTGGAGGGGCACCCATCTGTGGAGGTCTTGAAGGGACTCTATGTGCCCTTTCAATAGAAAACAATGAAGAAAAAGAGTCCTGACCAAACATATCCCTGAACCATTTCTCCAGGAAGGCTATAGGATCTGAACCTTCGCAGTTTTCTGGCAGACCTACTATCTGAATGTTCTTCCTCCTCATCCTATTCTCCATTTCATCTAATTTATTATCCTGTTTTGTTAGCTGTTCTTGCATTAACCTGAATTCTCTTATCATGGGGGCCAGATAATCTTCAACCCGGCCCAACCGCTCCTCAAGGGCTGTAGTCCTAACCTGAATCCTTTGGATATCCTGTCTAGTATGCGATAGTTCCTCCTGAATAGAGATGAGTTGAATGCTCATTCCTCCCAGGGATTCTCTACAAAGGTTGACTGCCATCAACACCTCCCTTAGTGTTGGCTCCGGTTCTGGTTCAAGTCCTCCCTGCAGACCCTCCTCCAATGAGCCAGTTACCCCCTCTAAGCTCGCATCCTTGGCTTGACCCTCAGAGTCAGCTCTTCCCTCCTTTTCCTCCAAAGCCGTTTGAGACTGGCTTGGCCCTTGGCTTTTCCTAATGCCTTTGATACCTGATAACCTATTGGCTTGGGGTTGCTGTCCTTGTTGCGGGCCCTTTGGGGAAGTCTGACTAGGCCCCTGACCCGGATTATGGGCGTACTTTTCTAATTTTGCAGCTGCAGCAGCTTGACTGGCTTTAGACGCTCGGTGTGATGGCATGGTGACTTTATTTTATTCCAAAATATTATCCCCAGAAAATATATGCTTGTCTGATTTCTCTCTCACCCTAGGCGAGGAAAAAAAGAAAAAGGAGGGGATCCTAGGAATAGGGGAACACACACGGCACCAAATTGTACTTCTAAAGTTCCCAAAAGGATCAAAACAGTTCCAGCTCCAGCTAAATGACCTGCATAGGTTACCACTTCAAAACAGGTTAAGGTCCCTTTAAAGAGAGAGTTTCTATTTTCCGATACTCTTATAAGCACTCTTATAAGCAAAACGAACTTAGATTTGCGTGTTGAAGCATTAAAGACATCTTCATGCAGAGGAGCTTTACACAGAAAAAAAAAAATTGATGGCAGGTTCTCTCATCAAGGGGTGGGAGAAAAGGAGAACCACAGGGTGGAAAGGCACATACTACACAGTTTTACACTATATACGGCAAACTCTGAGCTATGCCAAAACCTCGGTATCTCCTATTCCAATCTCTACATTTAAATGTGTAAACAGGCACTTCAGTGCAAGTAAAGAGTCTTTACCAAAAAAAAAATTTTTTTTACAGTTCACAATCTTCTCATCAGCAGAAAGTTCATTCAGGGTCAAAGCAGTGAAAAAACAACAAGCAGGAAGATTTACACACAGTAATGATTAGTAAAAGTGATCCATCTTCCTTTTCCTGTAAACAATATCTCAATCAGAGATCACATAGCAGTTCAGGCTCACTATCTTGCATGGCAGTATTTACTCTCACCAGTTCCTTGCGTTTGAGTAGAGTCTCCCTTTGTGTCATTCCCCTGCTGCACGTAGCCGAGAATGTAGTCTCCTCCTCCCCTCATTAAACTCTTTCTCCAGAACTCACTCTACAGTTTCCGTGGCAATCAGAGAGGGATCCTGCCCACCTCCATCGAAACTCCTGCGGAGCGCCTTCCCTGCTGTATGCCGTGGGGGTAAGCCGGGGGGGGGATGCCTGTTCACCCGATCAGCTGGGCGCCGCTCTCCACATCCATCATCCGACCTGTCAGCGGCAGAGAGGGTCGGCGGGTCGGCGAGGAGAGACGCCGCTCGTTGCTGTACGCTACCAGCATGGAGGGGAGAGCGAGGCGAGACGCTCACTCACTCATGCACACCTTCCTCCTTCTCCATCCGGTCACGCCCATCTTCAGGTCTTTAGTGGCTCTGGTCGGTCCTTGACCCTTATGCTTTTTATACGGGGGTCCCTATTAAAACACTGGAGCATAAAGGCCCCCATTTGCACTAAACTGGAAGTGGTGTGGTGGCATGGCTCCTGCTCATCATCCAGGATAATATCGTCCTCTTCATTCTCCTCTTCCCATCCACGCACAACAACAGGGATCCCAGAAAGGTTTAAAGCATGCTCTTCTTGCTCCTCCTCATCCGCCCCGGCACCATCCTCCTCTGACTCCTCTTCAGACTCCTCTTCAGTTTGGTGATCTCCTCAAATGGCCGCAGAAGTCTGCATGCGTCGCGCATGAGCAGCCACTGGCGCGGTGAAAAAAAACCCAGCTCCCCAGAACCTGTTCTGCTGCAGAGTTCATACAGGTAGACATTAACTGCACGTTTCTGCTGGAGCAGCCTATCAAGCATATAGAAGGTTGAGTTCCATCACGTCGGGCAATCGCAAATAAGACGCCTGACCGGCAGATTGTGTCGCCGCTGAATGTCAGCAAGGCGAGCCATGGCCGTGTAAGATCTTCTGAAATGGGCCGAGATTTTCCTTGCCTGCCACAAGATGTCCTGAACCCCAGGGTATTTGACAACGAATCGCTGCACGACCAAGTTTAAGATGTGTGCCATGCATGGCACATGCAGAATTTTGCCCCTTTTCAATGCGCTAAGCAGATTAGCACCGTTGTCACACACCACTTTACCAACTGTCAAATTGAGGGGTGTTAGCCACAGATCTGCCTGTGAACACAAAGCTGAAAGGAGTGCAGGGCCAGTGCGGCTCTTGGCTTCCAGGCACAACAGATGCAGCACAGCATGGCAACGACTCACCAGGAGTCAGCCAAGGAGGAGAGGGAGGAGGATGGAGTAGGAGGAGGAGAAGAAAAGCCAGGCCTGCATGCAATCCGTGGCGGTATAACCAAATCTACACGGGTGCCACAGGTTACATGCTTGACGGCCGTCAGAAGGTTCACCCAGTGGGCAGTAAAAGTGATATACCTTCCCTGCCCGTGTTTGCTAGACCACGTGTCTGTGGTCAGATGTATCTTGGCACCGACACTGTGTGCCAGAGATACATTCACTTGAACATGGCCATATAGCTCTGGGATGCCCTTCTCTGGAGAAATACTTCCTTCCTGGGACCTTCCATTGTGGTGTTCCAATGGCCACAAATTTTCGAAAGGCCTCCGAGTCCACCAGTTTATATGGCAGTAGTTGGCGGGCTATCAGTTCTGACAAGCCAGCCGTCAACCGTTGGGCAAGAGGGTTATCCGGCGTCATCATTTTTTACGCTCGAACATTAGGCCCACGGAAGCCTGCCTTTTTGCAGAAAAACTTGAGCTTGGCGTGATGGAAGGTGGAGTGGAGGACAATTGTGAGGAGAGAGGAGAAGGAGAAGTAGAAGACGAGGCTGGACGGTGAGAGCCTGGAGTGTGGCTTTGTGTGTTTCGTTGCTCCCACTGGGCTCGGTGATGGCTGCTCATGTGCCTTCCTAAGGCAGTCGTCCCTAGGTGAGTGTTGGGCTTACCGCGACTTATACGTTGACTGCAAAGATTGCAGATGGCAACGCTATTGTCAGCAGCGGACACGTTAAAAAAAGCTCACACTGCGGAGCCATGTGCCGGCGTCCTGGGATCGCCAGATGTGACCGTACATGGTCGATGACTCGCTCCTGATACATTAGCAGTCTGCTTTGTCCCTCCTGTGCAATGTAAGTTATTCCTGCTTCTCCTCCCTATCTGCTGGTCCATATCTCCCTCTGAACTCCCCTCCTCTTCCTCTCTTGTTGGCACCCATGTGACATCACTAGACACGTCATCATCAACGTCACCTTCCCCACCGCTATAAGTAGAGATCTCGGAGTAGGCAGCGACACCGGGGACCAACCTCCTCCTTGGGCTGATCTGGGTACTGTCGTCAGACTGCTGAGTGGCGGTTCTTGCTACCTCCTCTTCCTGATCCAATGCCAAGAGTGGCTGCGCATCAGAAATGTCTTGATATGGATCGGAAAATAATTCCTGTGACTCAAGCGGAAGGTATGTGGTGGTGGTGGTAGTGTCTTTGGGGGTGCACATAGCAGAGAGTGAAGAAGAGGGTGCAGATCGAGAGGATGAGGAGGGTGCAGAAGAGTGAGGCTGAGTGAGCCACTCAACCAAGTCTGGTGCATCCTTTAAAGTAATTAAACGCACCTTCTGCAACTTCCCACTTTGGCTCAAGCCTGTTGCTCCTGCCCTACCCCTACTACCCCTGCGGAAGGGCCTGCCTCTTCCTCTGCCTGTCATTTTTTAAATGACCCTGTGACAAAATTCTCAGTCCCTATACTGATAAAGGACTGCGGCAGAATGGGGCAGCAGTCAGCAGTAGTGCACCTCAACCCTATATATTGTGGACCTATACCACTCCTTAAGGAATAGCAGACTGTACCTCACTCAACCCTATGTACTGTAGTACACTATACCTTACCAGTCCTTATAAGGACCTTTGTGGAACTAGTAGGTTGTGATTAGCAGACTGTACCTCAGTCCCTATACTGATAAAGGACTGCTGCAGAATAGGGCAGCAGTCAGCAGTAGTGCACCTCAACCCTATATATTGTGGACCTATACCAGTCCTTAAGGAATAGCAGACTGTACCTCACTCAACCCTATGTACTGTAGTACACTATACCTTACCAGTCCTTGTAAGGACCTTTGTGCAACTAGTAGGTTGTGATTAGCAGACTGTACCTCAGATCCCTATACTGATAAAGGACTGCTGCAGAATAGGGCAGCAGTCAGCAGTAGTGCACCTGGATCGGGCGAGATGTCGGGGCCTCGTTCTAAGGTAAGTATTTCATAATGAGCTAGTATGCGGTGCATACTAACTCATTATGCCTTTTGCTTTGCAGGTTTAAAAAAATAAAAAAATAAATTGCGGGTTTACTACCGCTTTAAGGAATAGCAGACTGTACCTCACTCAACCCTATGTACTGTAGTACACTATACCTTACCAGTCCTTATAAGGACCTTTGTGCAACTAGTAGGTTGTGATTAGCAGACTGTACCTCAGTCCCTATACTGATAAAGGACTGCTGCAGAATAGGGCAGCAGTCAGCAGTAGTGCACCTCAACCCTATATATTGTGGACCTATACCAGTCCTTAAGGAATAGCAGACTGTACCTCACTCAACCCTATGTACTGTAGTACACTATACCTTACCAGTCCTTATAGGGACCTTTGTGCAACTAGTAGGTTGTGATTAGCAGACTGTACCTCAGTCCCTATACTGATAAAGGACTACTGCAGCAGAAGGGCAGCAGTCAAGTATAATATTCTTTCTATATTTGGAAGAAAGAATATTATACGTGTACAAGCCTATTACCATACCAGTCCTGAAAAGAACCTTTGTGGACCTAATAGTAACAGCTACTGATTAAATTGACTGTCCCTCACTGCCACACACAGCTTCCGGCCTGTCCCTACCCCATGATGGATGTGTCATCATAGGTCAAAGTTCTTTTACACAGTAAACACGGAAGCCCGCCGGGTGAACAGCAGCAATAGTCCGCCAATCGGGCGGACCGCGAACAGCCGAAATTCGCCGCGAAACGACCGCCGGGCGAACCGTTCGGCCATCCATATTCATCAGATAAGCAGCCAAGAGGTCCATGGTAACCCTGGAGGAGCTGCAGAGATCCACATCTCAGGTGGGAGAATCTGTCCACAGGACAACTATAAGGGTCCTTTCACACTAGTAATGAATGGAGGTTCCGATCACGTCTACCTGAAAAACTGACAGGTGGACCTGATCAGAAAGCCCATGTGAAAGTTGCTATTAGTCGTGCACTCCACAAATCTGGCCTTTATGAAAGAGTGGCAAGAAGAAAGTCATTGTTGAAAGAAAACCTGTTTTGCAGTTTGTGAGAAGGCATGTGGGGGTCATGGCAAAACATGTGGAAGAAGGTGCTCTGGTCACATGAAACCAAAATTGTTCTTTTTGGCCTAAATGCAAAATGCTATGTGTGGTGGAAAACTAACACTGCACATAACCCTGAACACACCATCCCCACCCTGAAACATGGTGGTGGCAGCATCATGTTGTGGGGATGCTTTTCTTCAGCAGGGACAGGGAAGCTGGTCAGAGTTGATGGGAAGATGGATGGAGCCAAATACAGGGCAATCTTAGAAGAAAACCTGTTAGCCCTTGTACACACGGTCGGACATTCCGACGGAGTATGTCTGATCGGACCGTGCTGTCGGATAATCCGACCGTGTGTGGGCTTCATATGACTTTTTCCATCGGAATGTCTGACCAACAAAGTTTGAGAGCTGGATCTAAAGATTTTCCGACAACATGATCCGATCTGACTTTGTCTGATCGTTTGCAGAGACAAAGTGCCACGCATGCTCAGATCAAATTCCTAGACCAAAGCTATTGGCTACTAGCCTGAATGTAGTCCCGTTGTAACTAAATAACGTCATCACGTTATGAACGATCGGATTTTCTGACAACTTTGTCCAACCGTGTGTATGCAACAGCAGTTTCGGACAAAATCCGATGGATTTTGTTGTCAGAATGTCCGACCGTGTGTACAAGGGCTTAGAGTCTGCAAAAGACTTGAGACTGGGGTTCACCTTCCAGCAGGACAACGACCCTAAACATACAGCCAGAGCTACAATGGAATGGTTTAGATCAAAGCATATTCATGTGTTAGAAAGGCCCAGTCAAAGTCCAGACCTAAATCCACTTAAGAATATGTGGCAAGACTTGAAAATTGCTGTTCAGACGCTCTCCATCCAATCTGAAAGAGCTTGAGCTATTTTGCAAAGAAGAATGGGCAAATGTCACTCTCTAGATGTGCAAAGCTGGTAGAGACATCCCCAAAAAGACTTGCAGCTGTAATTGCAGTGAAAGGGGGTTCTACAAACTATTGACTCCGGGGGGCGCCATACAAATGCCCCCCAACACTTTTCACATATTTATTTGTGAAAAATGTTGAAAACCATTTATAATTTTCCTTCCACTTCACAATTATGTGCCACTTTGTGTTGGTCTATCACATAAAATCCCAATAAAATACATTTACATTTTTGGCTGTAACATGACAAAATATTGGCAATTTCAAAGGGTATGAATGCTTTTTCAAAGGTATGTGTGTGTGTGTGTGTGTGTGTGTGTGTATTTCTATATCTCTCAAGGGACACAAAGTTCCCAATGTGATATAATGTCTTGGTGACAGGTTTTCTTTAATGTCAAAGCAAAGGTCTTGAAGACCCCTGATATCTCACCTGCCCTCCATTGAGGCTAAGACAGAGCAGATCATGCACCGTTAGCATCTTCCTTGGCCAAAGCAAGGTCCATAAAGACATGGATGAGCGAGTTTGGTGGAGGAACTTGACTGGCCTGCACAGAATCCTGACCTCAACCCGATAGAACATCTTTGGGATGAATTTGAGCGGAGACTCCGAGCCAGGCCTTCTCGTTCAACATCAGTGCCTGACCTCACAAATGCACTTCTAGAAGAATGGTCAAACATTCCCATAGACACACTCCTAAACCTTTGTGGACAGCTTTCCCAGAAGAGTTGAAGCTGTTATAGCTGCAAAGGGTGGGCCAACTCAATACTGAACCCTACAGACTGAGACTGGGAGGCCATTAAAGTTCATGTGCATGTGAAGGCAGGTGTCCCAATATTTTTGGTAATATAGTGTATGTGCCCCTTGTCTCTCTGCCTGCTTCTTTGGTGGTCTAAAGCTGGCCATGCAGAATAGAGATGGCCTTGTGGTTTGCAGTGAATTTTGCTCGTTCGCCCAAACCGGCGGACTGTCCGCGTGTGAACAGCGCCAGAATATGCGTTTACATTGTGAAGAACTTTGACCCATGACACATCCATCATGGGGTACAGGACAGCCAATTGAGACATTTCAGCATATGGACAATTGGACATACCCCCTACCTTATAAATAGACCTGATCTGGCAGCCATTTTAGATTCTGTTTTTTGTCAGTGTAGGGAAAGGACACTGTGCGGAGCAGGGACAGTCAGTTTAATCACTAGTAAGGATGAGCCGAACACCCCCCTGTTCGGTTCGCACCAGAACCTGCGAACAGACCTAAACTTCGTGTGAACTTTAGAACCCTATTAAAGTCTATCGGACTCGAACGTTCACAATCTAAAGCGCTAATTTTAAAGGCTAATATGCAAGTTACTGTCCTAAAAAGTGTTTGGGGACCTGAGTCCTGCCCCAGGGGACATGGATCAATGCAAAAAAAGTTTTAAAAACGGCCGTTTTTTCAGGAGCAGTGATTTTAATAATGATTAAAGTGAAACAATAAAAGTGTAATATTCCTTTAAATTTCGTACCTGGGGGTGTCTATAGTATGCCTGTAAAGGGACGCATGTTTCCCGTGCTTAGAACTGTCCCTCCACAGAGTGTCCCTCCGCAACCTGTCTCGTCCCCCCCTCTTTTCCTGCGGCCTGCCAGGTTGCGTGCTCGGATAAAGGGTCTGGTATGGATTTTTAGGGGGACCCCCACAGGGGGACCCCTCACAGAGTTCCCCTTAATATCCATACCAGACCTGAAGGGCCTGGTAATTGAATTTAGGGGAACCCCCACGCTTTTTTTTTTTTTTTATCAATGAATGAATTGTCGGCTAATACAGAGAACACTCATTGAGTGTTCTCTGTATTACGGGAGCCGACAATGGAAAGTGATTTTAAAATACTTTTTTACCTTGCGAAATGACACTTTGTGCAGGGACAGTTCTAAGCACGGGAAACATGTGCCCCTTCACAGGCATACTATAGACATCCCCCAGGTACGAAATTTAAAGGAATATTACACTTTTATTGTTTCACTTTAATCATTATTAAAATCACTGCTCCTAAAAAAACTGCAGTTTTTAAAACTTTTTTTTGCATTGATCCATGTCCCCTGGGGCAGGACCCAGGTCCCCAAACACTTTTTAGGACAGTAACTTGCATATTAACCTTTAAAATTAGCACTTTAGATTTCTCCCATAGACTTGTATAGGGTGTTCCAGCTTTTCGAATTTGCCGCAAACAGCCCAAATTGTTCACTGTTTGCTAAACAGGCGAACAGGCAATGTTCGCGTCGAACATGAGTTCGACTCGAACTCAAAGCTCATCCCTAATCACTAGCTATTACTATGAGGTCCACAAAAGTCCTTTTAAGGACTGATATAGGTGTACAGTATATAGGGTTGTAATACACTTATAATATATTTTCTTTCAAATATACAAAGTATATTATGGTGCACTGCTGACTGCTGTGCTGACCGATTCTGCAGCTGTCTTTTATCAGTGTAGGGACTGAGGACAGCTTGGTGTTTGGAGCAGGGACAGTCTGCGATTCACTAGCTACTACTAGGTCCACAAAGGTCATTTTAATGACTGGTATAGGTGTACAGCAGGGGGGCCACTTAAGTGAATTGGTAACTGGTCACGGCCACACTGAGCGACTCTACTCTATGGGCCCTCTGATCCAATCCGATTCGCCCAGATGGAAGGGGCAAATCCCTTTCTGCTTTCGTACTGATGCGCTGCGATTTGGCCAAATCGCGGGTGCAGCGCAGTGAATCTGTGGATTTTCTGCAGCTTAGCTGCACTTTACCATAAACTTCTATTATATTTTGCAGGTGTGGCACACTTTCTGAAGGTGCAACAAACCCGCAGATAATAACAGAAGTCTATGGCTCAATGCAGGTAACCTGCAGCTGCACTGCAACTGCGGATCATTTTAAAAGCAGCCCGGTAACCACTGCAAAAAAGATATATCCATATATTCTGTGAATTTAGTAGTAAACTTACCTTTAACCACTTCAGCCCCGGACCAATTGTCAGCCTAAGGACCAGAGGTCTTTTTACAATTTCGCACTGCACTACTTTAACTGGTAATTGTGCGGTCATGCAATGTTGTACCCAAACGAAATTTGAGTCCTTTTCTTCCCACAAGTAGAGCTTTCTTTTGATGGTATTTGATTGGCTCTGCGATTTTTTATTTTTTTTGCAATATAAATGGAAAAAGACCGAAAATTTCTAGAAAAAAATATATTTTCTACTTTTTGTTATAAGAAAAATCGAATAAACTCAATTTTAGTCATACATTTAGGGCAAAATTTATTCAGCCACATGTCTTTAGTAAAAAAAAATGTCAATACGCGTATATTTATTGGTTTGCGCAAAAGTTATAGCGTCTACAAACTAGAGTACATTTTCTGGAATTTACGCAGCTTTTAATTTATGACTGCCTATCTCATTTCTTGAGGTGCTAAAATGGCAGGGCAGTACAACCCCCCCCCCCAATGACCTTATTTTGGAAAGTAGACACCCAAAGGAAATTGCTGAGGGGCATGTTGAGCCCATTCAATATTTTTTTTTGTCCCAAGTGATTGAATAATGACACACAAAAAAAAAGTTTACAAAAAGTTGTCACTAAATGATATATTGCTCACACATGCCATAGTTATATGTGGAATTGCACCCCAAAATATATTCTGCTGCTTCTCCTGAGTACAGGGATACCACATATGTGGGACTTTTTGGGAGTATAGCCGTGTACGGGACCCCGAAAACCAATCACTGCCTTCAGGATTTCTAAGGGTGCAAATTTTTGATTTCACTCCTCACTACCCATCACAGTTTCGAAGGCCATAAAAGGCCAAAATAGCATAAAAAAACCCCTCAAATTACCCCATTTTGGAAAGTAGACACCCCAAGCTATTTACTGAGAGGCATGTTGAGTCCATTAAATATTTTATATTTTGCCACAAGTTGCAGGAATTTTCCATTTTTTTTTCTTTTTGCACAAAGTTGTCACTAAATGTCATTACACCCCAAAATAAATTCTGCTGCTTCTCCTGAGTACAGAGATACCACATGTGGCACAGTGGTGTAGTGGTTAGCACTCTCACCTAGCAGTAAAAAAAGTCGCTGGTTCGAATCCCAACCACGACACTACCTGCCTGGAGTTTGCATGTTCTCCCTGTGCCTGCATGGGTTTCCTTTGGGTACTCTGGTTTCCTCCCACACCCCAAAGACATGCAGGTAGGTTAATTGGCTTCTGTCCAAAATTGGCCTTAGTATATGAATCGGGACCTTAGCTTGTGGGCTCCTTGAGGGTAGGGACCAATGTGAGTGTGCAATGTACAGGGATAGGGGTAGACACTCACTCAGGTTGAACTGAATGGACTGGTGTCTTTATTCAACCTTACTAACTATGAAACATGTGGGGGACTTTTTGGGAGCCTAGCCACGTACGGGACCCTGAAAACCAAGCACTGCCTTCAGTATTTAAATATAAAACGCTACCAAAAAAACTGTTAGCGATCGCAGGGATCAAGCCTGACTCTGCGAACGCTGCAGTTATGTGTTTAGTGTTTTGTAAGTGACAGTGATCGATCGATACTGCACTTGGGTGGGCTGGGCGGAGGGGCAAAACGCAGGTGCCAGTAGGTATCTGGGGTGATTCAGCTAACAATGCGTTTTTTTGGAACCCTAAACTGCTGGGGACGCTAGTATAGATCTGATCAGATCAGATATTCAGATATCAGATATCTATACCACTAAAACCATTATTGGGTAGTATATCGGGGTACCTAGTGCTATAAAAACCTGACGGTGAACCTAAAAAAATAACTAGCTACCTAGCGGCACCAGTTACACTAATGCAGCGATCAGAAAAACGATTGCTTAGTGACACTGGCAAAAGGGGGTGAAAGGGTTAACTCTAGGGGCAATCAGGGGGTTAAACCTTTATTGGGGGGGTAGGGGGCTACCCTGGACCTAACACTAACTGCCCTGACAGTTTTTACTGTCACAACTGACACTAAATGCAATGATCAGTAAATAAATGATCACTGCAATCAGTGACACTGTGACTGGGAGGGGGGGGGGGGGGGGGGCGGGGTGGGTGATCGGGGGTGGTTGGGATTTGTGTGCCTATGTGTACCTACAGGTCAGTGTAGTGTTTGGTGCACTTACTTTCTCTGTTCTCCTCGCAGTCCGGTCAAAAAGACCGCCCCGAGGAGAATGACATCACTTCCTCCCTGCCTGTGTTTACTATACACAGCGGGGGAAGCTTCTCACTCGCCAGGAGCGATCGAGAGGGGATGGCCAGAAACCAACGGCCATCCCCTCATCCCAGATCGTTCCTGAAGCGAAACAGACCGCCGCATCCAGCGGGAGGGGGTCCGATCACACCCCCCACCCACTGGAAGGCGAGCATGTACATGCGCTGACGTACATTGCCATGCGGCGGTCCTTAAGTGGTTAATAACCGTCTTCCATTCTGGTATTGCTGGCTGTTGCTGTCCCAGGCGGAGTGTATTTGGTATCACTCCACCTATGACAGGAGCGGCCGCCATACAGGAAGCATTGGCTTATGTGGCTATGCTCCGCAGCCACTTGTTTGCACTACCAGTGTCTTCATTCACAAAACTGCTGCTCTGGGATGGCTGGTCGGCAACCTGTGATCTGGGCTTGCCAACCTGCCATCTTAGAGCAGGAGGTCGAGGGCCACATCAGAGGGCTCCGCGGGCCACGTGTGGCCCCCCGGGCCACTGGTTGGGCACCCCTGGTGTACAGGATATGGGGTTGTAATACACATATAATATACTTTTTTTCCAATATAGAAAGCATATTATAGTGCAGTGCTGCTGACCGATTCTGCAACTGTTGTTTCTCAGTGTAGGGAGGGGCAGTTTGGTTTTTGGAGCAGTGCAGTGGAGTCTGCAATTAACTAGCTAGCTACTATTAGGTCCTTTTAAGGACTGGTATAGGTGTACTATTTGGTGTGCAGTATACAGGGGTGCAATACACGTATAAAATACTTGCAAACATAGAAAGCATAGTATAGTGCATTTCCACTGTGCAGCATTGGGACTGCTGAACGGTTCTGCAGCGATACTACAAAGAGTGACAAACGCAATTAGAAAAAAGTATTATAACTGGTGTGATAGACCAGTGGCCCCCCAAAACGACAGATTGAAGTGGGGTGTTATATACCTTCTTCCACATATACTGCACTTCTCTAGAGACTTTTGTCACAGGGTCATTTCAAAAATGACAGGCAGAAGAAGAGGCAGGCCCTTCCGCAGGAGTGGTAGGGTAGGGCAGGAGCAACAGGCTTGAGCCAAAGTGGCAAATTGCAGAAGGTGCGTGCGATTACGTCAAAGGACGCACCAGACTTGGTTGAGTGGCTCACTCAGCCTTACTCTTCTGCACCCTCCTCATCCTCTCGATCTGCACCCTCTTCTTCACTCTCTGCTGTGTGCACCCACAAAGACACTACCAACACCACCACCATATACCCTCCGCTTGAGTCACAGGAATTATTTTCCAATCCATCACAAGACATTGCCGATGCGCAGCCATTATTGGCATTGGATCAGGAAGAGGAGGTAGCAACAACCGCCACTCCGCAGTCTGACGACAGTACCCAGATCAGCCCAAGGAAGAGGTTGGTTCCCGGTGTTGCTGCCTACTCCGAGATCTCTAATTACAGCGGTGGGGAAGGTGACATCGATGATGACGTGTCTAGTGATGTCACGTGGGTGCCCACAAGAGATGAAGAGGAGGGGAGTTCAGAGGGAGATATGGACCAGCAGATAGGTAGGAGAAGCAGGCGGAACTTAGATTGCACAGGAGGGACAAGCCAGACTGCTAATGTATCAGGAGCGAGGCATCAACCATGTACGGTCACATCTGGCGCTCCCAGGACACTGGCACATGGCTCCACAGTGTGGGATTTTTTAACATGTCCGCTGCTGACAATAGTGTTGCCATCTGCAGCCTTTGCAGTCAACGCATAATTTGCGGCAAGCCCAACACGCACCTAGGGATGATCAACTTAAGAAGGCACATGAGCTGCCATCACTGAGCCCAGTGGGAGCAACGGAACCCACAAAGCCACACTCCAGGCTCTCACCGTCCAGCCTCGTCTTATACTTCTCCCCCACCTCTCTCCTCAAAATTGTCCTCCACTCCACCTTCCATCATGCCGTCCTCACGTTTTTCTGGAAAAGGGCAGGCTTCCGTGGGCCAAATGTTCGAGCGTAAAAAAATGATGCCGCTGGATAACCCTCTTGCCCAACGGTTAACCACTGGCTTGTCAGAACTGATAGCCCGCCAACTACTGCCATATAAACTGATGGACTCAGGCCTTTCGAAAATTTGTGGCCATTGGAACACCACAATGGAAGGTCCCAGGAAGAAAGTATTTCTCACAGAAGGGCATCCCAGAGCTATATGGCCATGTTCAGCGACAAGTGAATGTATCTTTGGCACAAAGTGTCGGTGCCAAGATACATCTGACCACAGACATGTGGTCTAGCAAACACGGGCAGGGAAGGTATATAACTTTTACTGCCCACTGGGTGAACCTTCTAAGGGCTGTCAAGCATGTAACCCGGGGCACCCGTGTACATTTGGTTTTACCGCCACGGTTTGCATGCATGCTTCTCCTTTTCTGCTGCTAGCGCCTCTTCCGCTGCGCCGCCCAAGATCCCCAGAACCTATTTGACATGCCAGGTGAGACGTTGCCATGCTGTGCTGCGTCTGTTGTGCCTGGAAGCCAAAAGCCACACTGGCCCTGCACTCCTTTCAGCTTTGCGTTCAAAGGCAGATCAGTGGCTAACACCGCTCAATTTGACAGTTGGTAAAGTGGTGTGTGGTGACGGTGCCAATCTGCTTAGTGCATTGAAACGGGGCAAAATTGCACACGTGCCATGCATAGCACACGTCTTAAACTTGGTCGTGCAGCGATTCATGGTCAAATACCCTGGGGTCCAGGACATCTTGTGGCAGGCAAGGAAAATCTCGGCCCCTTTCATAAGATCTTACACGGCCATGGCTCGCCTTGCTGACATTCAGCAGCGAAACAATCTGCCGGTCAGATGTCTTATTTGCGATTGCCCGATGCGATGGAACTCAACCTTCTATATGCTTGATAGGCTGTTCCAGCAGAAAGTGCAGTTAATGACAACCTGTACGAACTCTGTGGCAGAACAGGTTCTGGGGAGCTTGGTTTTTATTTCACCACGCCAGTGGCTGCTCATGCACGGCGCATGCAGACTTCTGCAGCCATTTGATGAGATCACCAAACTGGTCAGTCGCAGCCATGGCACCATCAGTGACATCGTACCTTATGCCTTCTTTATGGAGTGTGCATTGCATCGTGTCATTGATCAAGCCATGCAGGAGCAGGAAGATGAGGAAGTCGCAATTATGGATGAATTCCCACGGGGGGCTACTCTATCTGAGACAAGTCATCAACAGGAGTCAGAGGAGGATGATGCCGGGGCGGATGAGGAGGAGCAAGAAGAGCATGCTTTAAACCTTTCTGGGATCCCTGTTGTCCGTGGATGGGGAGAGGAGGATGACATTATCCTGGATGATGGGCAGGAGCCAGGCCAGTTTAGTGCAAATGGGGGCCTTCATGCTCCAGTGTTTTAACAAGGACCCTCGTATAAAAAGCATAATGGTCAAGGACCAGTACTGGGTGGCAACGTACTTAGACCCCCGGTACAAACACAAAATGGTGCAAATGTTACCTCAATCACAGAGGGCTGTCAGAATGGAGAAAACCGCCAAAACTGGATGTAAACCCTAAGTGATTATAATTTAATGGCACCTGTTTCAGAAAGGAATCTCATACAGTGCAAAGTGTTATATATGAAATAACATCACTATAAATCTAGTGAATCCCAAACCTATTGTATAACATATACTAAACACATTTAGCAATACATATACAGAAGTGTCACTAATTACATATACAGTGAATCACAATAATATTATACCATACACTGACATGCAAAATAAAATGTGCAAATAAATAAGTCACATAAATTATTAATGTGTCCTTTTGTGGTCGGAGCGGCGGAAGTGACGCACATCGACGTAATCACCCGCCTGACCGGAGCAGAGGCACGTAATCCGGTCAGGCGGGTGATTACGTCGATGTGCGTCACTTCCGCCGCTCCGACCAAAGTGACCTCGCCTCTGATTGGACACTGACTTCGAGGTTTGGTTTCTTTTTCTTAATAGGGGGCCGAATAAATTATTTAAATCATTTAATATTAGTTGTCTGACATTCTCTAGACATGGCCATATAATTTAAAGTATTTAATATTGGTTGTTTTACGTTCTTTAGATAAGGCCATTGGTAGGTATAATGGACGCATGCGCGTCACTTCCGGTACGCACTCGAAAATGAGGCCTGGGCTTCCAATGGAGGAGGTGGCGTAGACTACAGTTTATTATAAAATGGGGGCAGAATGGCGTGTCACCCGTACCCCGAGACGACGTGATATATCACGAAACACGTAGGGCGGTGTGACACGCTACTTTTTTGCCTCTTAAACAGCAGTCAGAATAAGGATATGATTGTGGAGAATTGCGCTCGGCCGACTCTTCCCATCATGATATGCCTTTCCTTACAATAATTCTGTAAGTGTATTTCTCTTTTTACTTTTATTTTAATAAATGGTTTTACACTATTTGGAGTGCTTTTTTCCTTCCTATGGTGGACCATTCGCTTTCCCTATTGGAATATTCTCGAGTTGTGTTCCTGTTTGAGAGTGGAGCCAGGGTTGGATGATTCAAGTTTTTTTTTTATAATTCTTTATTTCTTTGCAAGAATACGAAACAACATCATTAATCAATGAAGTACAACATAATGCATTCCTGCCCTTTTTATGAACAAAACAAAAACAAGACAGTATCAGTACAATATCCAATACAGTATATAGTATCTATTCCTCATAGTGGTCCAACAAAACAAAACAAAAAAAAAAAAAAAGGGAAGAAGGGGGGGGGGGGGGGGGGAGAGGATCAATCCCACCCACCGGCGGGTTTAGTTTACATTACTCAACCAGCTCACCTAATCTTCAATTTCTTCTCCAATCAGCCTCTTCCCCTCCTCTGACTGTAAAAAAATGTCCCATGGAGCCCAGATTTGCGCTATGGCTTCCCTTTCGAGTGATTCAAGTTTATGTATGGTCTGATCTGACCCCTTAAAGCGCACCTTACTAGGATATCTGGTAAGGAGCCAATCTTATTTGTTTGGTGGTGGTGCAAATCAGCTTTTCCTGCGTTGGAACACGATTTAGGGACCTGGAGTTATCTGTGACACGTGGTGTTTTGTCTACAGTTTATATAAAAAATCTTGTCTTTTTACAAGAACTATCACAAAAGGACACATTAATAATTTATGTGACTTATTTATTTGCACATTTTATTTTGCATGTCAGTGTATGGTATAATATTATTGTGATTCACTGTATATGTAATTAGTGACACTGCTGTATATGTATTGCTAAATGTGTTTAGTATATGTTATACAATAGGTTTGGGATTCACTAGATTTATAGTGATGTTATTTCATATATAACACTTTGCACTGTATGAGATTCCTTTCTGAAACAGGTGCCATTAAATTATAATCAGTTAGGGTTTTTTTCCCTTTTTTCTTGTCAGAATGGAGCACTTACAGGCCTTGCTTCGAGAAATGCTGCATTCTGCTTTTTCGTGCGCTGGCAGAGGAGGAATTCCCACTCCCAGAGAAAGAGTTGTGGGTACCAATCCAACAGCGAATGCAAGAAGAGGGCGGTTTGAAGATGTGTTGGTGACTTCTGATATGAGGTCATCCTTTCAGCCGACCCATCGACAGGCCTCATCCGGATCCAGCATCAGGGAAAGCCTAGACCGACAGGTGTCCGACTACATCGAGTTAACAGCCGATGTGGATGCTCTGAGGAGTGATGAACCCCTAGACTACTGGGTGGGCAGGCTTGACCTCTGGCCTGAGCTTGCCCAAATTGCAATGGAACTGTTGGCTTGCCCCTCGTCCACTGTCCTGTCTGAAAAGACGTTCAGCGCAGCAGGGGGGTCTTAAAAGTGGATTCTGTTAAATTTTCCTTGACAAACCTCTCCCCAACCTCCATATACTCTCCTTACCAGCATTCCCTCTTTTCATGTGTTTTCTCACTTCACCCCTCCATGGCTTCAGTAGATCAAGAAGACCAAATAGCATTCTATTGACATCTTTATTTAATCTCTTGTTGCCAGGGGCGGACTGACAACTCATGGGGCCCCCAGGCATAAGGAGATTATGGGGCCACACCGTATGTATACAGACACAGTATACACACAGAATACACATACATACACTAAAAAGGTACCGGAGAGGCGGGGCAGCTATAAAGTTTTCAAAAAACGCTGATTTTTACATACTGTCCCTGGTTTTATTGAGGCTGGCAACCCTGATGGGGCCCTCCAGTGGCATGGGGCCCTTGGGCAATGCCCGAGTACCCCAATGGTCAGTCCGCCCCTGCTTGTTGCAAAGTCACACAACCAAAGCCTCCTCCATGGAGGATCTGATATAATACTACAAAGGTGCATGTACAGTCACTAAAACCTGGGATTGAACCAGGGACCTTTAGACCTTCAGTCTAACGCTCTCCCAACTGAGCTATTTTAGCTTCTAATGCACTTTCTGGGGGGGGGGGGGGGGGGGAGGGGAAGCATGTCTTTGGAGTGTGGGAGGAAACTGGAGTACCCAGAGAAAACCCATGCAGGCACGGGGAGAACATGCAAACACCAAGCAGATGGTGTCGTGGTTGGAATTTGAACCAGCGACCCTTTTTGCTGCCAGGTGAAAGTGTTAACCACTACACCACTGTGCTGCCCATATACAAAAAGCACACAAATATAAGCAAAGCACACGAATATAAGCAAAGCACACTGAAAAAAACTGGCCCGTGTTGGAAAAAATTGAACATTGGCTCTATGATGTTGTTATGAGCCTCCTCATAATACATGGGCCAGGGTTCAGACTCTCTGATGGTAGAAATATGTTGCGCAAGTGTAGCTGCGCCTCTGGCTCTATGACAATGCTATGAGCCTCTTCATGGTAAATTGACCAGGGTGTGAAAAGATTCTCCTGGTTGTCCACTGATGGGGAAAAAGTCCTGTGGCTGCAGCATCCGACCATTTGCTCTGCCAATTGTTGAAGAGCCTCCTTATAATGGTTCTCCATTGCAGTCGGTACTGGTCCATGGATGTTCGGTGGTATTGGTGGAAACCAGTCTTTTGGTTCCACCTTCTGACTCTCACCCTCGTCACCACAGTCAATGAAATTAAGCTTCTTCTCTTGCACTTCCAGTTGTTCATGAGCCTCCTAATTGTACATCTGCATCTGTGTCTGTAGTTGTCAATGGTTGCTATACCACCGGACAAAGCGATGCTGCAGTGCTTTTGTTTTAACCAGTGGCGTACTAACTAGGGGGCGGGGGTGCGGTCCGCCCCAGGTGCCACACATTAGGGGGGTGTCAGGCAGCTCCCCTGTATGAAACAGTGAGAGTGGGACAGGCTTGGTAGTGCAGCCGATGTGACATGCTGAGCAGGGAGACCTCAGGCAGACTGACCCATTGTCACAATGCTCTCACTCTCTGTTTAACCCCTTCCCGCCGAGCGTACGCAGATCTGCGAACTCGGCTTCCGGGGGGTATACCGGTATGATGCCCGCACCTGCAGGCATCATCCCGGTACCGTTTTGTTCAGCTGGCGATTGGCTATCCAGGCATAACAACCGATGCGGCTAAAAGTCTCTCGGCTGTTATGCCGGAGGAGCGGGAGGGGACGTCCCCCCCTCCCGCCGCTGTTACCGGTGCTCCCGCTTGATCGGGAGCACCGATTCAAATTCTGCTGCCTTCGGCTGCTGGGCAGGGACTGGAATGAAGCCGTAATCGGCTTCGTTCCAGTCTCATCGTAAACACGGAAGCAACGTCATGACGTCACTTCCCGTTTACTCGGCTGCCAATGGCGCCGGTTTAAAAAAAATATCCGGTATTCAGAATCGCCGTTTTCGGCGATCTGAATACATTGAAGTGTAAAGGAATAAATAAAAAAATAAATTTTTTTTTTTAAAGCGTCCGCCATCCCCGCGAGCTCGCGAAGCAAAGAAAATGCATACGGAAGTCGTGCCCGCGTATGTAAACAGTGTTCAAATCACACATGTGAGGTATCGCCGCGATCGTCAGAGCGAGAGCAATAATTCTAGCACTAGACCTCCTCTGTAATGCTAACCTGGTAACCGTAAAAAAATTTTAAGCGTCGCCTATTGAGATTTTTAGGTACCGTACTTTGTCGTCAATCCACAAGTGCGCGCAATTATAAAGTGTGACATGTTTGGTATCTATTTACTCGGCGTAACATTATCTTTCACATTACGTGAAAAAATTGGGCTAATTTTACAGTTTTTTTTTTTTATTCATGAAAGTGTCCCTTTTCCCAAAAAGTTGCGTTTAAAACACCGCTGCGCAAATATCGTGTGACATAAAATATTGCAACAATCGCCGTTTTATTCTCTAGAGTCTCTGCTAAAAAATATATATATATAATGTTTGGGGGTTCCAAGTAATTTTCTAGCAAAAAATATGGATTTTAACTTGTAAACACCAAATTCCAAAAATAGGCTTAGTCATGAAAGGGTTAATTATAACAGCCCAGTGAGTGAGTACAACTCCCCCCCCCCCTCGCCTCCACAGAGATGGAAGAGTCTGTATTAGCTCTGCCCCCTCTCTCCCCTGCGTGTCCCATCCATGCTCTGTGCAGCCCGTGTGGGGGCGGGAACATTTAAACAGTGTGAGGAAGAACATCCAAGTAAGTTATCAGCACTGTCCCTGTGTCCAGACTCTGCCCTCTCTCTCCCAAATCTCATTCACTCCCCCTCTTTCCTCTGTTGTCCTCCAGAGCCTTTCCACCATGTTCCTATCATATTTCCATCATGCTCCCATCATGTTCCTTTACCAGTGTTTACACTAGTGTGTTCATAGACATTGCATGTGATTCACACTGAATTGCTGTGCAAATAACATGTAATGTCTGTGCGATGCAAATTCAGCCATACAAACTGTATGGCTGAAATCTCATTTGCACCAAAATGGTGAGGGACCCTTTTTTTGGTCTGCACTGGAATTGGATTGGATGGGTGTTTACATCTATGCAATCTGATTCTTGCACCATTTCACAGTTCTCACTGTGATTTGCATACCGATCTGGGGATGTCATTAATTTTACATTGACACCCGTAGCAGCTTGCAAAGGGCAGAATGAACAGCCAAAAAGCAACATGCAATGCAGGAATCTGCACTGGAATCTCACTGGTTCCTGCATCGCATATATGTGAACCAGGACTCAAGTGGGTTCACACTGATGCGCTGTGGTTCAGTTGCCTCAATTTTCACTACAGTCCCACAGACTTCTATTAGATTACACATTTTTGCACCATTTTCTGAAAGCGCACCAAATGTCCTCTATACTGAATCTTTCAGAAAACACAGTAAAATTACCCAAGCTAATAGACTTCTGTGGGACTGCAGCTAAAAATTAGGATTATATGCAGAAAAACTGCATATACCTCAGCACTGCGACAAACTCCAAGACACCAGTGTGAATCCAAAGGCTTCAGGGTGCTGTGTAATGTAAAGGGGTCCTGAAGTGCAGGGGGTTGTGTAATGTAAAGGGGTCCTGAAGTGCAGGGGGTTGTGTAATGTAAAGGGGTCCTGAGGTGCAGGGGGTTGTGTAATGTAAAGGGGTCCTGAGGTGCAGGGGGTTGTGTAATGTAAAGGGGTCCAGAGGTGCAGGGTGCTATGTAATGTAAAGGGGTACAGGAGGTGCAGAGGGTTTTGTAATGTAAAGGTGTCCTGAGGTGCAGGGCGTTGTGTAATGTAAAGGGGTCTAGAGGTGCAGGGTGCTGTGTAATGTAAAGGGGCCCTGAGGTTCAGGGGGTTGTGTAATGTAAATGGGTTCAGAGGTGCAGGGTGCTGTGTAATGTAAAGGGGTCCAAAGGTGCAGAGGGTTTTGTAATGTAAAGGTGTCCTGAGGTGCACAGTGCTGTGTAATGTAAAGGGGTCCAGAGGTGCAGGGGGCTGTGTAATGTAAAGGGGTCCAGGAGGTGCAGAGGGTTTTGTAATGTAAAGGGGTCTAGAGTTGCAGGGTGCTGTGTAAAGTAAAGGGGCCCTGAGGTACAGGGGGTTGTGCAATGTAAAGAGGTCTAGAGGTACAGGGGGTTGTGCAATGTAAAGAGGTCTAGAGGTACAGGGGGTTGTGTAATGTAAAGGGGTCTAGAGGTGCAGGGGGTTGTGTAATGTAAAGAGGTCCAGAGGTTCACCGGTTTTGTAATGTATAGGGGTCCAGAGGTGTGTAATGTAAAGGGATCCAGAGCTGCGGGGGGCTGTGCAATGTAAAGGAGTCCAGTTGTTGAGAGGGGGTACAAAGTAGTGACAAAGAGATAATGGGGGATGCAGAGGTATGCAGGGGACACAGTGCGGCGTTTTTACATTTTAAGGTGAGGGGGGGTGCCAGATATAGGAGTCGCCCCGGGTGCCGAATGCTCTAGGTACGCCCCTGGTTTTAACCCTTTGTTGGCGTCCTTATATAGCGCCGCTTTATCGCCATGGCCAGCACCACCCCTTTTTCTTCTTGTTGCCGTTAATCCTATTCAGATTCTTCTTCGGCTCTTTTTTTTTTTTGGGAGCCTCTTTGGAAGGCCTTGGACTCAGTTGCTCCTGGTTCTCTGGTAATGATGGCGAACAAATGTCCATTGGTGACCTCATCAAACTGTCACTCATGTATGAAAAGCCAGTGAAATACTCCTGGTGCTCTGGTGATAGTGGATTCTTCAGATCCATGCGGTTGATAAATTCATGGAAATGCATGAAGTTAATTGATGGTTGCAGACAAATCTAGAAAGAGAAAAGGGTATTAATCAGTTTCTAAATGATACAGAAAATGGTAACAAAGTATAGTGAATCCCACCCCCGAGGTGCAGCAGATTTCACCAAGCAGGCTCCTTCCACCCTACCTCCCTCTAGTGGTCAGAAGACATACACAATAATCATCTCCAATAATAAACAGAAATAATTCAGGCCAGGTGGTTTGATTGTTTAGTGATCACAAATTCAGTCTGTAAATCTGTTAAAAAAATATGTCTTAGATGGTGAAGAGCCCCCCACTGAAAATCTCCCTTTCCCTGTGGTTGGACTTCAATAAATGTATATTTACTGGTTCAGATTCAGCGGGTGTGCGAGACCTTGCCTCCATTTTCGCCCAGTCGATGGTTCTGAACTATCTGAATGTGCAATGTTGTTTTCGTTCATCTTGGTCTTTACACAGAAGCTGTAAAGAATAATGAAATATAATGACACTGAAAAAGCAATAACAATATCTGAGCAATAGAGAAGCTGAAGGTTTATGTAAACTTACCCTAGATAAGAGGTTACAGAGGTTAGGGTTCATGCCACTCGGATACTGCTGGCACCTGTTATCCCTCTTGTCCGCCGTTCTTTCCGCCGTTCTGCGCATGCCCAGTCCTAAGATTTTTCTTCCTATACTTTTCTTAGGGCTTCCCTCTTCTAAGATGGCGCGGGGGCGCTCGTATCGCTTCCGCTCATGCGCGGAGCGTCACACAGCGGCGGTATGGCGCCATTTTTTAAAAACACAGTGCTCCTGTGTAAATTTCAATGCATAATGTGTTGATGGCTGCTGCTGGAGAAAAACTGCTCTGCATCCCTAGATTCAATTTCTTCTAAAGGTAAGTCCCTGTGGGGTTTCTTTTTTAACTATTTCTTGTTATGTTAAGTATTATTAAAATAATTATGCTTAAATATTTAATTTATATTTAATTTATATTTTGTATTTTTCTATGCATTTTTAGCAATTAAATTAAAAAATAAATAAATAAATAAAATGTGTTTCGGTGTGAATCATAGTAGTCCCTTCCTGCTTATGCGTTCCTTCTTACATTTTAGACTGTCCTGTACCTTTTCCTTATGGAGTCCACTGCCCACGTAGACCACCATCAGCAAGTTAGGTAAGAGGTTTTTCCAGTTAGGTACGTATTGAAGGGGAGATCAAAAGAGTGCCAGATGCTTAGTGCTGCCTTTTTTTCTTCCGGCAGCCTGGCTGAGTCAAGAACGGCAAGTTCTAGGCAGGGAAGAAGATCCAGCCATACCTCAAGCAGAAAATCTCGTAGAAGCCGCTCAAGATCCCCTTCACGCCACCGGAGGCATAGCCATTCACGGCATAGCCACACACACCGTAGCCAGTCAAGACGTAGGAAATCTCCTCCTTCGCACCATCAGAGTCGCCATGCTCGTCCTGCACCAAATGCCTGCTGGGTATGCGGTGCCCCAGCTTTGCCAGACAAACTCGCTTGTCGTTCCTGCTTCAGTGAGGCCACTAGAGAAAAGGAAGCAGATGCTAGAATGGCTACGGATCTCATTAGGGAGTCCGTACGAGAAACATTGCTAGAGTCAGCAACGCCAGCTATGGATAGAGCGGTTCCTAGCACATCCTCTGCGGAACCTCGTCTCACCCAAGCATCAGAATCCTCCTCTGAGGACGAGTGTCAGGATATGTCAGCCGGCTTGGACTTTTCCCTGGTGGAGCCTTTTGCGAAATCCGTTAAGGAGGCAATTGGCTGGCAGGAGGACGCGGCTAATCCTCCTAAGGTACGGAAATATTTTCCGAATTTGAAAAGGGATCCGGAAACCTTCCCTTTTATTGAGGAGCTTGAGGACCTCATCAAGAGGCCCGTCACGTAACCTTACCGATCGAGGATGCGGTCTCTTTCCGGGATATTTTGGATCGAAAAATGGATATGGAGTTAAAAAAAGCTTATTCCACGGCTGGAGGGGCCTGTAGACCAGCGATTACTACGGCGGCAGTGGCCAGGGCCATCTCAGGATGAGCATCCGGAGTGGAAAAAGATCTCAGAGACGGCGTTGAGATTCAGAAAATAATATCCTCCTTGCAGGAGATCAGACTCGCAGGGGATTTCATGGCAGAGGCCTCGGTAGATATTATTAGATCTTCTGCGAGGTCAATGCTGGCTTCAGTGACAGCAAGAAGAGCTCTATGGCTCAAGCCATGGATAGCAGACGCAGCCTCTAAAACTAACTGGTGTCGGATTCCTTACGATGGTTCAAACCTGTTCGGTGCCAAACTAGATTCGGCCATCTCCAAAGTTTCCGGAGGAAAATCAGGTATGATCCCTTCCGACAGACCTAGGGCCTAGGGCACAGAGAGGTCCAGCCTTCAAGCGTAATTTGCCAGACAAATACCGGGAATCCAGATCCTACCGTCCAGGTAGGGAGTTTAGAAGGGATTGGAGGAGCACAAAAACCTCCTTCCTCAAATTACAGAAATCCAAGGCCACCCCGGCTGGGGATCAGCCAAAATCATTTTGAAGATCTGCCTGCCCATCCGGCCCAGGTGGGCGCCAGGCTGAAAAGCTTTTTCAAAGTTTGGGCAAGACACATAAAAGACTTATGGACACTTTCCACAATAAAATTTGGCCACAAATGAAAGTTCAAGAACGGTCTTCCACCAAGCTACTTCCGCGCAACCAGGCTTCCGTCTTCATTATCCAAGAGGAGCCTGTTAGTAAAATATATAACGGAACTGAGACAAAAGGGTGCAATCCTAGAAGTACCATCACACCAAAGAGGGAGAGGGTTTTATTCCCCTCTTTTTTTGGTGAAGAAGAAGACAGGCGACTTGCGGCCCGTACTGGACCTCAAAAGACTCAACAGAGGCATCTAAGTGGAGTCCTTCAAAATGGATAGTTTACAGTCTATTCTCCTAACCATAAACCTGAACGACTGGATGCTTTCTATAGACTTGTCGGACGCTTATCTTCATGTGCCAGTTCACCTGTTTTTCCAGAAATTCCTGCGCTTCGCCATAAATCAACACCACTTCCAATTTCAGTGTCTTCCGTTCGGCATCTCCTCGGCTCCCAGGACATTTATCAAAATTTTGCTACCACTAGTAGCTTTCCTCAGGGAGAAAGGATTACGAGTCCACCACTATCTGGACGACATCCTGCTGTTAGTGAAGGATCAAGAATCTCTGACTCTCCATTGGGAGATTCTCCTTGCGACCCTCCAGAAATTTGGGTGGATAGTCAACTGGAGAAAGAGCAGTTTGCAACCTACACAGAGAATGGTCTTTCTGGGGCAGACCTGGACACCAGACTAAACAGGATACAGCTTCCACAGGAGAAGGTCAGACCTCTAGTACAAAAAATGCAAAGGCTATTGTCGACAGATCAGTTGCCGGCCAGAGTGTGCCTAAGTGTTCTGGGGTCCATGTCAGCAACTATACCTATGATCCAGTGGTCCCAGTGGCACATGAGACCTCTCCAGAGCTCATTTCTCAGGCAGTGGGATGGAGTATCGATGCGTCAGACCATCCTGGTCTCCAGTACAGTGAAGCAGTCGATATGGTGGTGGACTCACCACAGCAATCTCGGGAAATACAGGCCGATAGTCCCTCCAGATCCAGAAGTTATAACTTCGGACGCCTGCCAGACAGGTTGGGGAGCCCATTTTCAAGACTTGGCAGCCCAGGGGCAGTGGCTTTTTCAGGCTTTGGGCTTAGTTTCCAACATCTTGGAGCTCAGAGCAGCTTTCCAAGCCTTGCGAGCCTTTGCGCCACTCCTGAGAGGCAAGAATGTAGCTATCCGCATGGACAACAAAGTGGCAGTGGCCTACATTCAGAGGCAAGGAGTTACCAGGAGTGTCACTCTGATGAAGGAAGTTCGGCCCATTTTAGATTGGGCTCCGAAACATCTTTCAGGGCTGGGAGCAATATATGTTCCAGCAGCGCAAAACATGTTAGCCGACTGCCTGAGTCGGGAGACCCTTTCCAACAACGAGTGGTCCCTGAACCCTCGAACCTTCGCTCTTTTGACAATAATTTGGGTAATGCCGGAGATAGACCTTGCGGCTACACCAGCAAATACCAAATGCCTCAGGTTCCTATCAAGAGGGTCATTCCCATCGGCAGAAGGGGTGGACTGTCTGAGTCACCCATGGAATTTCAGGCTGGGGTACATTTTTCCTCCAACTCCATTGATAGCAAGGTTTCTATCCAGACTCCGGAGGTCCTCAGCGAAGGTGATCGCAATTATCCCACTGTGGCCGAGGAGACCATGGTTCACGACACTTCTGCAACTCAGCCTTCAACCTCCTATTCCCCTTCGGGTGTCTCCGGATCTTTTGTCCCAAGGTCAGTTCCTGCACCCTGCTCCGGAGAAGTTGCACCTGATGGCCTGGAAATTGAGAGGGCTAGGCTGAGAGCCCAGGGATGTTCTCAGGAGGTCATATCTACTCTAATGCAAGCTAGGAGATTCACGACCAAATTCTAGAATTTGGGAAAAATTCTGTTCCATGGCTCAGCAGAGAGGATGGAATAGCGTTTCTCCAGAGCCTGCTCACATTCTGGAATTTCTCCAGTCAGGGGTCAACAAGGGCCTAAGTCTAAGTACCCTCAAGGTTCAGGTGTCTGCCCTATCAACCCAAACGGACACGAAGTGGGCCTTTCATCCTCTTGTTGTCCAGTTCTTGAGAGCCTATCTAAAAATCAAAACCCCCAGGAAGCCGTCTTTTCCGTCATGGGATTTATCAGTAGTTCTTCACGCCCTGTCTTCACCTCCATTTATTCCATCTGAAAAAATCTCTCTATGGGACTTGACCTTGAAGCTGACTTTCCTGATTGCAATTACATCAGCAAGAAGGGAATCAGAAATACAAGCACTAATGATCTCGGAACCTTATTTAGTGCTTTTTCCTGACAAAGGTGTTCTAAGACCCTCCGAGCAGTTTATACCCAAATCCTTCCGTAATGATCAGGGGGATCTGCACCCTCTGGATGTGAAGTTAACTATTATCAATTATCTATCTGCTACTACCTCGTTCAGAAGGACAGATTCTCTCTTGGTCATCCCTCACGGTTCCAAGCGGGGTCAAGCAGCCTCTTCACGCACCATCGCATCCTGGCTGGTTAGGATCATTAAAAAAGCATATTCCTCCCAGCAACTGACAATTCCTGAAGGCATCAGGGCTCATTCTACAAGGGCAGTGGCTACCTCCTGGGCAGCATATTGTAGGGTGTCTCCGGAGACGATATGCAGAGCAGCATCTTGGTCCTCCAGATATACCTTCATTTCCCATTACAAAGTGGATTCAGCTTACTTGTCCATGACTGACTTCGGCAGATCTATTATTAGAGCAAATTCTTCCGCGTTATAAGGAATTTAAATTTATTTTTTACTTGCACCCACCCGACTGGCAAGTTATTTCCCAGTGTGTGCTGCCGTTGTGGGGGCGGAGTCACAACCCCAGTGTGAGTGCTGCCATGAAGATGTGTCAGGAAAGGAAAATTACCAAAGGTGAGTATACAATTTTCCGTTTTTTTGGTGTCCCCACACGTCCTTTGATTCTCTTAGCCCTTGTACACACGGTCGGAGATTCCGACAACCAAATCCGTCGGATAAATTCCGATGGATTAATTCCGGAAGAGGTCCAGAAGTGATGTTGCATACACACAGTCGGACTAAGTTGTGGGAATTTCCAGTTGCCAAGAACGCGGTGACGTAAGCCGAGTACGACGGCACTAAAAAAGAGAAGTTCAGCACCACGTCCGGCACCCTTTGGGCTCCTTCTGCTGATGTCGTGTCTATCGCGTGTTAGTAGAAGTTTGGTGAGAGACGATTAGCGCTTTTCAGATTTGTGCTTCAGTTCGGTACTGCTCTTCAGTTTCTGCTTGTCTTTGCATATCTGATTATCAGTGCGTGTAGTCAGTAAGCATTTGTTTCTCATTGTGGACTATATCTTGGTATAGTACGCTTTGATTTGCATTGCTTATTGTCTGCTTGCTTCTGCTTTTCAGGTCGTTCTTTCAGGCATTGCTGTTTATCGGTGCTTTCTGTTGTCTGTTCTGACCAGCCGACCGTTTTCAAACCCTGTTTCGTGTACGTACTCGTCGTAGAGTTTGTGCTGTGCAGGGGCTTGGTGTTGGGCTTTTAGCTTTCACACAAGCCCGCTTCATGAACAGGGCGAGGAGGCGTTTGTGGACCAAGAATTGGTTGCGCCAGCGTGACCAGTTCTCGCACATGTCTTTGCTCCGTGAGATCCGGGAGAATAATCCTGATGATTTCAGGAATTATTTCCAGATGACAGACCCCATTTTTCACCGTCTGCTGGCTTTGCTGTCCCCTTATATCACCAGGCAGGATACCTGCATTCGGCAAGCCATCACTCCGGAGCAGAGGCTCATCGCCACGTTGCGCTACTTGGCATCAGGGAGAAGCCTTCAGGACCTGAAGTTCTCCACAGACATCTCCCCCCAGGCTCTGGGGATCCTTATTCCAGAGACCTGTTCTGCCATAATTCAGGTCCTGCAGAAGGACTATATGAAGGAAAGTTGTATCCTTTAACATCACATTCTATGTATTTAATGCTTGCTAATGTCTTAGATTTCTTTCCTCATTCCCTAATTACCATGATTGCAATATGCTCTAATTCATATGCTCTGCCCCCTTTGTCCTCATGCATATTTGCCTCACTAAGTTCCCCACCATGCTCTTCTGGGCCCATAAAACTATAGTCTAGTCACTTAGCAATGTCTTTTGTCAGCTCCATAGTATTGCTTTCCCCTAAACACCCCCTAAAATGTCTACAAATGTTATGTGTGTGCTTCAATTCATGCAGAGTGACATTTTTTATTTTTTTTTGGTTTGGCCAAACTCTTTAGGAACCCCCCTCCCCCCAACTGCTAGGTCAGCTGATAGCAATCCATCTGCTGACTTTACCAAACCCAATACACACTCTACCTACCTTTTTGATTGTCACATTTATGGACTAATTCACCAAAGCATGTAGTGCAAGGGCCTGCCTCAATACTTTCAAATGCTTTTTTTTTTTTTTTTATCCTATTATTATCTTGATAGGTAATAGCAGAATGTCAAAATGTGCTTCCATTTTGTTTTATTTTTGGTATTATGGCACTTCTTACATGTCCGGTGGGCTGCCAATAGTGTAAGTAAGGAGGGGCTTCCCAAAGTATCACACATTATTTAGGCATTCAGCTCTCAATCAAGTGGAGAGGGTTACCTGTCCAAAACACCCCCCCCTCATTTTTTGCAAGGGCCCATCAGATGGGGGGATGGGGGGTGGGGGAGGGATGGGGGGGGTGATGACTCTGATAAGGGGACCTTATACTTTAGGCTTTACATACTAATTTCCCAAAATGTTATACTGATCTTGGCCAAAAATGTTGGTGTCTAATCTGCTTGCAATGTTGATTAGCAAAATTACAAATTTTTTGTCTTGTTTCACTCCACAGTTTCCTTCAACGCCAAAGGAATGGCAGACTGTGGCCTCCCACTTTGCCAGTCGTTGGGACTTTCCCAATTGTGGAGGTGCAATTGATGGGAAACATGTCTGCATCGTCCCACCCCCCAACTCGGGGTCGTACTATTATAATTACAAGGGGTTTAATAGTATCGTGATGTTGACGGTGGTGTCAGCGACCTATGACTTCCTGTATGTGGACGTTGGGCAAAATGGCCGGATGTTGGATGGTGGAGTGTTCTCACGGACGGAATTCTACTGGCGTCTCTAGAGTGGCAGTCTGGGCTTGCCACCCCCAGAGGAGAATCAGGAAGGACTCCCGTTCGTCTTAGTCGCGGATGAGGCGTTTGCCCTGGCAAACCATCTGATGCAGCCTTTCCCGATGAGGACCCTCAGCCCGGACCAGAGGAGCCAGAAGAGTGGTGGAGAACGCTTTTGGAATACTGGCCAGCTGGTTCCGCCTTTTTTTAAAGCCTATCCACATGGCGGAATATAAAAAGCACGTAGTGCTTGCCTGCTGTGTTCTGCACAATTTCTTGAAAAGACATTCAGCAATCTATGTGGTCTCAGTTGGCCAAGATGCAGACTTGCCTGAAAATGATAACCCCACGGCCCTTGAAGCTGCTCGTCTTGGCTTGCCCCCCTCCCCAAAGCACCCGCGAGGTCAGAACCCAATACATGGAGTACTTTGTGGGTAGGGGGGGCATTGATATGCCAGAGAATGTCTGAGTGAGAGGCATTTTTGTAATACATTTTTCTTTGAAATTACAATAATCTTTGTTTTCATTTACTGATTGGCTTGGTTTTAGGTGTCTCCTAGGTAAATTTTAGATTTTTGTTGTTGTGCCTTTTTCTACAACAGTGCAAACCCAAGTTCTGAGCGAAATGAGGGGACAGTCTCTTCTTCAGATAATCTTATTATGTTGTGGGTCTGCTACACACACACACACCTTGTTTTTGTTAACTAATGTATGTAGTGCATAATTGACAAAAATCTTGCTAATTTTTAGCACCATGGCAGAAATATGTGGGGTCCTGAAAATGGACACATCACTGTGGGTGTTATTTACTAAAGGCACATCCACTATGCACTACAAGTGCACTGCAAAAGTACACCTGAAACTGCACTTGGAGTGTAAAGTGGAGTTGCCTTTAGTAAATAACACCCGAAAACAACAATTTTACTCCAAATACTGCTTTTGCGCATTGAAAAAGGAAACCACACATTTGTGATAATTTAACTTTTTAACCACTACAGCCCCGGACCAATAAACACCTTAAGGACCAGAGGTCTTTTTCCAATTTCGCACTGCGCTGCTTTAACTGGTAATTGCGCGGTCATGCAATATTGCACCCAAACGAAATTTGCGTCCTTTTGTTCCCACAAATAGAGCTTTCTTTTTATGGTATTTGATTGCCTCTGCGATTTTTATTTTTTGCGATATAAATGGAAATAGAGCGAATATTTTGAAAAAAAAAGATATTTTCTTCTTTTTGTTATAAGAAAAATCGAATAAACTAAATTTTAGTCATACATTGAGGGCAAAATTTATTCAGCCACATGTCTTTAGTAAAAAAAATGTCAATAAGCGTATATTTTTTGGTTTGCGCAAAAGTTATAGCGTCTACAAACTAGAGTACATTTTCTGGAATTTACACAGCTTTTAATTTATGACTGCCTATCTCATCTCTTGAGGTGCTAAAATGGCAGGGCAGTACAACCCCCCCCCCCCAAATGACCCCATTTTGGAAAGTAGACACCCCAAGGAAATTGCTGATGGGTATGTTGAGCCCATTGAATATTTTTTTTTTTGTCCTAAGGGATTGAATAATGACAAAAAAAAATTTTTTACAAAAAGTTGTCACTAAATGATATATTGCTCACACATGCCATGGTTATATGTGGAATTGCACCCCAAAATATATTTCGCTACTTCTCCCGAGTATGGGGATACCACATGTGTGGGGCTTTTTGGGAGTCTAGTCGCGCACGGCACCCCGAAAACCAATCACCACCTTCAGGATTTCTAAGGGTGCAAATTTGTGATTTCACTCCTCACTACCTATCACAGTTTCGAAGGCCATAAAATGCAAAAATAGCACAAAACCCCCCAAAATGACCCCATTTCGGAAAGTAGACACCCCAAGCTATTTACTGAGAGGCATGTTGAGTCCATGGAATATATTATATTTTGCCACAAGTTGCGGGAATATTACAAACTTTTTTTTTTTTGCACAAAGTTGTCACTAAATGATATATTGCTCACACATGCTATGGGCATATGTGAAATGACACACCAAAATACATTCTGCTGCTTCTCCTGAGTACAGGGATACCACATGTGTGGGACTTTTTGGGAGCCTAGCCGCGTACGGGACCCCGAAATCCAAGCACCGCCTTCAGGATTTCTAAGGGCATACATTTTTTATTTTACTCCTCACTACCTATCACTACCTATCACAGTTTTGAAGGCCATAAAATGCCAAGATGGCACAAAACCCCCCCAAATGACCCCATTTTGGAAAGTAGACACCCCAAGCTATTTGCTGAGGGCCATGTTGAGACCATTGAATATTTATTTTTTTTGTCCCAAGGGATTGAATAATGACAAAAAATAAAAAAAATGTTTTTTTTTACAAAAAGTTGTCACTTAATGATATATTGCTCACACATGCCATGGTTATATATGGAATTGCACCCCAAAATATATTCCGCTACTTCTCCCGAGTATGGGGATACCACATGTGTGGGACTTTTTGGGAGTCTAGTCGCGCACGGCACCCTGAAAACCAATCACCACCTTCAGGATTTCTAAGGGTGCAAATTTTTGATTTCACTCCTCACTACCTATCACAGTTTCGAAGGCCATAAAATGCCAAAATAGCACAAAACCCCCCAAAATGACCCCATTTTGGAAAAGTAGACACCCCAAGCTATTTACTAAGAGGCATGTTGAGTCCATGGAATATTTTATATTTTGCCACAAGTTGCGGGAATATTACAAACTTTTTTTTTTGCACAAAGTTGTCATTAAATGATATATTGCTCACACATGCTATGGGCATAAGTCAAATTACACCCCAAAATAAATTATGCTGCTTCTCCTGAGTACGGGGATACCACATGTGGGGGACTTTTTGGGAGCCTAGCCACGTACGGGACCCCGAAAACCAAGCACTGCCTTCCGGATTTAAATATAAAATGCTACCAAAAAAACTGTTAGCGATCGCAGGGATCAGGCTTGACTCTGCGATCGCTGCAGTTATGTGTTTAGTGTTTTGTAAGTGACAGTGATCGATCGATACTGCAGTTGGGTGGGCTGGGCAGAGGGGCAAAACGCAGGTGCTAGCAGGTATCTGGGCTGATCCCGCTAACAATGCGTTTTTTTGGAACCCTGAACTGCTGGGGACGCTAGTATACATCTGATCAGGGGCGTGGCTTGGACGCCGAAGGGAATGGACGCTGCGTGCTGAGCTGAGCTGAGCTCCGTCGGACCGTGACACTAGCTTCCCCTCCAGCCATATCGAATTGTGCGAATGGACGCCGCTTGCTGAGCTTCCCCTCCAGCTATATCGAATTGTGCGATGGAAGCCGTTTGCTGAGCTTCCCCTCCAGCCATATCGAATTGTGCGATGGACGCCATATCGAATTGTGCGATGGACGCCGCTTGCTGAGCTGAGCTGAGCTCCGTCGGATTGTGACACCAGCTTCCCCCTCAGCCATATCGAATTGTGCGATGGGCAGACGAGATAGACTGCCTGAGTGTCCTGAATCACAGAGCTCCTATCCCACCTCTGGAGCACGCCGTATAGCGGACATTTTCGATCCTCAGGCACAGAGGACACAGAGGACTAGGGGCCGCCCCGCTAGTAAGATGGCGCTGAGAAGCCACGAGGCAGAACACAGCGAGGATTCCAGGTCGGCTTCAGAGGATAGGGTAAGGGAGCAGGATTGCTCAGATCACCCTCTTAAGCTTTCAGAAATGACAAAAATAGCTGCGGACATTAAAGGCACTTTGTTTTCTGCTATTAATGATTTAAAAGCTGACTTTATAGCTCTGTCGGATCGGCTGTCCCAGAATGAAAGAGCAGAGGCAAAAAGGGATAGAGCGGTGGAGAGGCTGTCTTCCACTGTCTCATCCCACACCATTCATCTTATTCAGATGAACAAGCACCTCGAGGAACTTGACAATCGGGGGCGCAGACAGAACATTAGAGTGAGGGGGATCCCCGAGAAGATTGAACCTGCTCAGATAAAACAAGCTTTGCAGTCAGTGTTTAACGGAGTGTTGGAGAGACCTAAGGATACTGATATTGAGTTTATAAGAGTGCACAGAGCGTTAGCATTAAAGCCAAGTGACACAGCTCCTCCAAGGGACATTATATGCTGCTTGCAAAGCTTCCCATTGAAGGAAGAGATATTGGGGAAAGCAAGGAGGAATGACCAGATCTTTTTTAATGAACATGCTGTGGCACTATATCAGGATCTTTCCTACATCACACTACAGAACAGGCGAGCTTTGCGCCCATTGACTAACGTTCTAAGGGAGAGGGGTATCCTTTATCGATGGCGCTTTCCTTTTGCGTTGAACGCCACGTTTTTGGGAAAACAATACCATCTGCGCATGCCTGAGGATATTTCAAGCTTCTGTGCACAGCTACAAATTCCATTGACTGATGTGCCGGAATGGTACAGGGAGTTTCGTTGCCCCCCGTTGGGGTCCTCTCCACCGCATACCCCACAGTCATCTCCGCCGAAGCTAGCAGCCAAAAAATCTCGCCCGGACAAACCTCAGAGCTTGAATAGGGGCAGATCTTCACAACCTGGGACAGACTATTGGCTACAGCTACATGCCTGAGTTCAGAGTGGGAGCTTGTCTTTCTTCTTTTTTTAGGACCGGCTGATAATAGGTTCCATATATTTCACACTTGGGCACTGATATGTCGGATAGCCACTTCCCATAAGTGATGATTCCTGCTCGGGGTCTGTTGAGCTGTTTCTAGAGACTCCCCCCCATTAAATAGTAATTTTTTGTTTTTGGGCTTTCCTCCATATTGACTTTATTGTAGCTGAACTGAATATGTTTATAAGGGGAATGGCCTGAGTGGCACAAGGATATAAGGACACATTTTTTTTTTTTGTACATACAGTGGTGGGGGAGGGAGGGGGGGTATTATCTGTATTATCCTTATTATTATTATTTTTTTTTTTTGGTACTTTAGTTATGTTTACACGCTGGGGTGTGGGGCTGGGAAGTAGCTGTGATCTGATTATTTCACTCTTAGATATTGTAATCTAGGGAAGGAATCACACACCGCTATAGGGGGACTGTGGGGGTGTTAAGTGTGACAGCTGGGGGTATATATTGAACACTAGGATCAGCCAGAGTATTATGGGTGGTATGGTAGTTGGTGACTACTGCAGTTTTTATTTATAGTTTTCATTAGAGTTGTTGTTTATTAAAGGCGCCTATAGCGCAATATTAAAATAAATTTCATGTTCATAATCCTGCTCATGATCTCAGCCCTCTGGCTGGAAGGGTATATATGTGGCCTTAATATGTGCTTAATTTTTGAGTCACGGAAGGATTGGAGTGGTTTTTCCTTATATTTATTTAAACAGATAATTAATAGTTTTGTATTTTGGGTTTTAATTTATCACCATTTTCTGAAGGAAAGTCCTCCCATTGCTTCCACATGTGCATCGCCGTCTGGTTTTATCCAGACGGGGATTCACAACGTTTTTTTTTTTTCTTCTCCTCTCCTACAGTTGATAGGAGGAGACATTTTATTTAGTGATTCCATTTGGGTGTCTATCCACCTAAGTGACGGTTTTTTCCTTTTTTTTTTTTTTTTTTTTTTTTTTTGTGTTGTTGTTTCTTACCTAATCTTTTTTTTTTTTTTTTTCCCTTTTTGTATTTATTTAGCTATTGTATTTAATATGGCGTACTCTATGTTAGATGAACATGCTTTTGTGATCTCCCATAACGTTAGGGGTCTAAATACACCGGAGAAGCGAATGGCGGTGCTTAGGGAACTCCACAAGCAGAAACCGGCAGCGGTGTTTCTTCAGGAGACCCACTTCCGGTCCGGCAGGACTCCTAGATTGCATGATAGACATTATCCATATGTTTTCCATGCAACAAATCCCGAGGCCAAATCTAAGGGGGTGACAATTTTGCTACATAAAAATGTTGATTTCACTTTACACCAGCAGATGGCGGACATTGCCGGAAGGTATCTATTTTTGAAGGGGATCTGGGCGGGAACTCCGGTTACCTTGGCCAACGTTTACTTCCCCAACACTGCACAGGTCACTTTTTGTCAACATGTGGTAGAAGAATTGAAGGGCTTTGCATCTGGATGTGTGGTGTTGGGGGGAGATTTTAATTTAGCGCTAAATCCCCTTCAGGATACATCAGATGGCAGGTCCAGCATTCCATATAAAAAGTTGCGTAAAATCAAGACACTTTTAGCTTCCCTTACTTTAGTAGATACTTGGCGTTTGGCAAACCCCTCAGGTAGGGATTACACATATTTCTCTTCCTTGCATAATAAATTTACACGCATAGACTACATTTTTGTTACTCAAAGGGATATATCCCATATAAAATCTGCTAAAATAGGTGTGCAGACCCTCTCTGATCACGCCCCTATATCGTTGCAATTCCATAAAACGAACATACATCGCGGCCCCCACTCGTGGAGATTAAACCCCTCCCTGCTCACGGATAAGGACAACACTGACAAAATAGCGGATATAATTAAATTATATTTTACAGAAAATGTCTCTGAAGAATTGTCGCCGTTTACAATTTGGGCGGCCCATAAATGCGTGGTTCGGGGGGAACTCATACGGCTGGGGGCCGCGAGAAAAAGGGTAGCAGAGAGGGAGATTAACGATCTTATACAGACCATTAGAGACCTAGAGGGGAAGCATAAACAATCCTTAGCAACTGACACAGCAGTAACTTTATTAGATTTGAGGAAAAAATTACAAGCTCATTTGAACCTTAAAGCACAGAAGATCCTTTTCTTTAAGAAGGGGTTCTTCTATGAACACAATGATAAAACAGGCAAACTTTTAGCGAAGGCCCTTAAAGAAACATTATTATCGACGAATATTGCTGCAATTAAAACCAGTGCTGGCCAGACAACACAGGATGCTGCAAAAATCGCGCAAAGATTTCAAGAATATTACTCCAATTTGTATAATTTACCGCAGCTACATAAACCTAGCGACTTAAGGGGGACGTCAGCAGAGATTACTAATAAATTTCTGGCTGACAGCGGACTCCCCAAACTTACTGAGGAGGAAGCGCTGTCGCTGGAAGAACCGATAATTGAAGGTGAACTTATTACAGCTATTAAGGAATTAAAAAAGGGAAAAGCCCTGGACCGGATGGTTTAACAGCCCATTATTATAAAACCTTTACGGAATTATTGATTCCATACATGATTAAGACATTTAACCACTTTCGAGACCCACAAACGGTACCAGAAGATTTTTTGAGAGCGCACGTTACAGTATTGCCTAAACTTAATAAAGACCCTCTAGATTGTGCCAGTTATAGGCCGATTTCTTTATTGAATGTGGACCTAAAAATTTATACGAAAATACTAGCGAACAGACTACGCCCATTGTTGCACAAACTTATAGGTCCAGAGCAGGTAGGTTTTATGCCTGGTAGGGAGGCGAAAGACAACGTGATTAAAGCCCTTAATCTTATACACAGGGCCCAAACAGAACAACTTGAAGGCATGCTTTTATCTACAGATGCAGAGAAGGCCTTCGACCGTGTGTCGTGGGACTTCCTGTATGCGACTTGCTCTCATATAGGTCTGAGAGCACATATGCTATCCTGGATTAAAACTATTTATTATAACCCTACGGCACAAATTAAGGTGAATGGGACACTGTCAGACAAGGTGCAGATACGGAATGGGACTAGGCAAGGGTGTCCTCTTTCGCCCTTGCTGTTTATACTCACCTTGGAACCGTTAATCCGCACAGTTAATTTATCATCCTCTATACATGGCTTCCACGTAGGCGATAAGGAATACAAGTGTGCTGCGTATGCGGATGATTTATTTTTTTTTATAACTCAGCCGCATGTTACTATGCCCAATTTGTGCACTATATTTAAGCATTACAGCTATATAGCGAATTTCAAAATTAATTATAAAAAATCTGAGGCCCTCAATCTTACGCTACAAGAGACTACGCGGGAGGCTGTTTTACGCAACTGTAAATTTAAGTGGGAATCCCGCTCTCTTAAATACTTAGGAGTTCATTTGACTCCCAGTTTAAACGAGATATATAGCCAAAATTTTTTGCCATTGTTACAAAACGTGAAAAAAGACCTGGAGAGATGGACACTCAAACATTTCTCCTGGTTTGGTAGGGCAGCTATCGTCAAAATGACAATCCTGCCCAGATTTCTGTATTTTTTTCAGACTCTGCCCATATGGTTACCTGCAAATTTTTTTCGGTCATTGAATGCTATTTTAAGACACTTTCTATGGGCATCTAAAAAGCCACGCATAAGCCTTGCAATACTTACTAGAGATAAAGGCAGTGGGGGAATGGGATTCCCCAATTTCAAAAATTACTATAAGGCCACTCATCTTACCAGAATGATTGACTGGACCTGCCATGCGGATAATAAAGATTGGGTGAAACTTGAAAACGATGTAGGTCCTATCCCAGTGACATATTCCCCTTGGATTTCGTGGGACTTATGCCCTAAACAGCTTAAGCAACATCCCCTTATAGGGACCACTTTAAGATTATTACAAACAGTGTCTCAAACGACGGGTTTGACTACTTCACCTGGCCCATTAACACCGCTAGTAGATAATCCTGACTTTATACCAGGCATGCATAAACCTATCCGGCACTTCATATGTGGGAATCTGCCCTTATTAGCCATTCATTGTCTTGAGGGTAATAAGATTAAATCAATGTCGGACTTACAACATACTTTGGGCTTAACCGTTTTGGGACATTGGACGTATAGACAAATACATGATTATATTTTGAGCCCACGGAGGCTCAAACATTTTATACGACCATTAACGCCATTTGAGGCGGTTTGCCTTCGTGCCAACGCTTCTACGAAAAATATCTCTCTCACGTATGCTTGGTTACAATCCGCAGCACGTCTGGAACCTAATAAACATAAGCTTTTCTGGGAAGCAGCATTAAATGCATCATTTACAAACGATCAATGGCTACAGGCATGTGTATTTGCTCATAAATGTGCAATTAGCACCAGATTACAGGAAACTTCTTTTAAACTTTTGACGAATTGGTATAATACGCCAATTAAATTGCATAAGTGGTTCCCTGCTGTTCCAGACCTATGTTGGCGTTGTAATCAAACTAAGGGCACTTTACAACATATATGGTGGGAGTGTGACCTAATCAGACCATACTGGGCCCAAGTGATTAGTATTATACAACAAATAACTGATACACAGATCCCCCTAGACGCTAAATGTTGTCTATTACACATTACTGACCTTTCAATGAGAGAATATAAAAAATCGCTGATCAGATTCCTATTAACTGCTGCTAAGACAGTGATACCGAGACATTGGAGGAACACTACGACTCCCTCAATTACGGAATGGCTGGGAGAGATAGGATATTTGCACAAAATGGAAGAAATTAGGGCTATAGCCCATGAAAGCACGGGCAAGTACATAGTTGTATGGCGACCTTGGGTAGTGTTTAGCTATTCCTCTGTATACGCCTCTCTGATACAAACATGAGGTGGAGGGGGCGCTGTGTGTTTGGGCTAGCAATGCCCGCTTGTTCCTTAGGGACAACTGCATTTCTTTTTTTTTTTTTTTTTTTTTCCTTTCTCTCCTTTTTCTAAGGTGCTAGCCTTGAGATAGGCTGTCACCTTTTTTCTATATCCATTAGTCACATTTGGCCTTTGTATGATAGGTAATAGGGTGTATTTAGAGTGGTATAAAGTTATAATGCAGACATGCCGGGACAGGCTTTCACAATCCATTGATATATATGTTCAGGTCCTATTGACGCTTTGGGAATGGTAATGTACCTATCCTTCTACTAAGAGGTCTTTCCATTTTTTTGGAGGGGCTTATTAGTTTAATGGGATCTCCTGTCAATCTGTTTATATGCAAACAAGAGGACTAAAAGTATGAGTCTGTAACATTATTGCTACCCTATTGTACACACAGGCAATTGTATTTGCGATTATTATGTATTGTTATATTTGTATTGTAACTGGCTAATTCTTTAATAAATTCTAATTGTAATAAAGATCTGATCAGATCAGATATTGATCTGTTCAGATTCTATACCACTACAGGAGGTTTATGCTTTGCGTGTGGGTGTTAGCGGTACTGGCACTAACCTAGCGCTGCCTGGGGCGACGCAGACCCTGACCCTAAAACCTAATTGATATCACCCGCCGGGTGATCAGGGGGTTAAACCTTTATTGGGTAATAAATGGTGGGTGCCCCGATGCTATAAAAAGCAAACTAACCAGAGTCACCCGTAACACTTATACTGTGATCAGTAGTGAAAGGGTTAACTAGGGGCAATCAGGGGGTTCAAATTTTTATTAGGTAGTATATGGGGGTCCCTGGCGCTATATAAAAACCTGACGGGGAACCTAAATAACTAACTGGCTAACCAGCGTCACCAGTGACACTTATACTGTGATCGCTGGTGAAAGGGTTAACTAGGGGCAATCAGGGGGTTAAAACCATTATTGGGTAGTATATGGGGGTACTTAACGCTATAAAAACCTGGCGGTGAACCTAAAAAAATAACTAGCTACCTAACGACACTAGTGACACTAATGCAGCGATCAGAAAAATGATCGCTTAGTGACACTGGCAAAAGGGGGTGAAAAGGTTAACTAGGGGCAATCAGGGGGTTAAAACCATTATTGGGTAGTATATCGGGGTACCTAGCGCTATAAAAACCTGGCGGTGAACCTAAAAAAAAAACTAGCTACCTAGCGACCCTAGCGACACTAATGCAGCGATCAGAAAAATGATCGCTTAGTGACACTGGAAAAGGGGGTGAAAGGGTTAACTAGGGGCAATCAGGGGGTTAAAACCATTATTGGGTAGTATATCGGGGTACCTAGCGATATAAAAACCTGGCGGTGAACCTAAAAAAATAACTAGCTACCTAGCGACAGTAGCGACACTAATGCAGCGATCAGAAAAATGATCGCTTAGTGACACTGGCAAAAGGGGGTGAAAGGGTTAACTAGGGGCAATCAGGGGGTTAAAACCATTATTGGGTAGTATATCGGGGTACCTAGCGCTATAAAAACCTGGCGGTGAACCTAAAAAAATAACTAGCTACCTAGCGACAGTAGCGACACTGATGCAGCGATCAGAAAAATGATCGCTTAGTGACACTGGCAAAAGGGGGTGAAAGGGTTAACTAGGGGCAATCAAGGGGTTAAAACCATTATTGGGTAGTATATCGGGGTGCCTAGCGATATAAAAACCTGGCGGTGAACCTAAAAAAATAACTAGCTACCTAGCGACAGTAGCGACACTAATGCAGCGATCAGAAAAATGATCGCTTAGTGACACTGGCAAAAGGGGGTGAAAGGGTTAACTAGGGGCAATCAGGGGGTTAAAACCATTATTGGGTAGTATATCGGGGTACCTAGCGCTATAAAAACCTGGCGGTGAACCTAAAAAAATAACTAGCTACCTAGCGACAGTAGCGACACTGATGCAGCGATCAGAAAAATGATCGCTTAGTGGCACTGGCAAAAGGGGGTGAAAGGGTTAACTCTAGGGGCAATCAGGGGGTTAAATCTTTATTGGGGGGTGATAGGGGGCTACCCTGGACCTAACACTAACTGCCCTGACAGTTTTAACTGTTACAACTGACACTGAATGCAGTGATCAGTAAAGAAATGATCAATGCAATCAGTGACACTGTGACTGGGGGGGGGGGGGGGTGGGGGCGATTGGGGGGCGATCGGGGGGGGGGGGGTTGTGTACCTATGTGTACCTATGTGTCAGTGTAGTGTTTTGGTACACTTACTTTTAGTCTTCTCCTCGTAGTCCGGTCAAAAAGACCGCCCGAGGAGAATGACATCACTTCCTCCTTCCTGTGTAAACAATACACAGTGGGAGGAAGCTTGTCATTGGCCAGGAGCGATCCAGAGGGGGTGGCCAGAAACCAACGGCCATCCCCTCATCACAGGTCGCTCCTGGAGCGAACCGGACCACCGTATCCAGCGGGAGGACCCCCCACCCGCTGGAAGGCAGGCACGTACATCTACGTGCTTGTGCCTGCCTGTGCCATTGTGATGACGTACAATGGCAATACGGCGGTCCTTAAGTGGTTAATCAAAGCACATTCACATGTGCGTTTAGAAAAGGGTTTTACAACAAACCAACACATTGGGTGTATCAAAAACATAATTAAGGTAATTTTTTTGTAACTTGGTGTTTTTGTGTAAACAGGCATGTATCAAAGCCTAACATACAGAACACAGGAACTTACAAAGTTCAACTTTGAAAAGTGAAGACAATATCAGACATGAGTATGTGCAAACTGGGCTGATATTGCCTTCATCACATGGGGTGTCACCCCTGGAAAAGCCAAATTTGGAAGATGCACACAGTGTGTCAACATGTGCTATCTCCCATCATGGGGGATCAATGTACATGTTTTGGGGCTGCAACCCCTTCATCTCAGCCACTTTCCACAAAACACGTACATTGATCCCCCATGATGGGAGATAGGGCATGTTGACACACTCTGTGCATCTTCCAAATTTGGCTTTTTGTAAAATACAAAAATTGTTTAGTAAAAACACAAAACTAAAACCCTAGCTAGTTTGGGGTTTTTCAGACTCTCCCCAAAACATCAATGATGTTCTTCATTTTATTTTGAACATCATTGATGTTTTTCTGTATATTTTCTAAATCCCGATTGCGCCCCATTATCTCCCCAATCAGGATCTGGGCACGTTCACTGGTAAAATGTGATTCTTCTTCCACATCACCTTAAAAAAAAAGCAAAAAAACACACCATGTATTATAAATATGCCGACATACATTGATTAGCTTACCGAAAGCTGTGGTCACTCACCTGTTGTGGTGACAATTTGTCCAACTTCACGATCTCTCCTTCCTCCTCCTCCTGTTCCTCTGCTTCTGGTGTTGGAATTTCACCTTCTTTGGGAGGTGTGGGGTCCCTGGTGTCCTCAGACTTCCTGAGTCTTCTCTCTTCTCTCCCCTATGAGAATGTAAAAAAGGGCAGAAATAGAAATATGAAACATTGCTTGGAAGTGTGGTACAATTGTGTTTTTTGGCCGAGTTCAAAGGTGAGAACATTATTGTGGACACTTTGTTAAGCTGGAATACTTACCTGCAGAACGATGTTTCTTACGAACGATTGAACCCATGAACTTGAAAGTGGCCTTTTTTAAACTGTACAACATGAAATCAAAGCACATGGAGCAGTATGCAAGCAAGAATAATCATATGAACACATGACAACTACTTACTTTTTTGAAGAACACGCTTGATCCTTCTGTACTGATTGTGCTCCCTCAGTTTCAGGTCTGACCAGCGTTTTCTCAGTTGATCCTTGGATCCTTGGATCGTCATACCCCAAAATTCTTCTGAAGACTCTTCACAACTTTAGTCATAATCTTGAACTTTCTGATATTTGGGTTTGGGTAAGGTCCATACTTCCCATCATAGTCGGTCCACCATCTCCAACATCTCTCCAAAAGACATAGTTTCATAGTTAGGTTGAATAAAGACACCAGTCCATCCAGTTCAACCTGAGTGAGTGTCTACAATTGTCCCTATCCCTGTACATTGCACACTCACATCGGCCCCTACACTCAAGGAGCCCACAATCCAAGGTCCCCATTCATATACTAGGGCCAATTTTGGACAGAAGCCAATTAACCTACCTGCATGTCTTTGGAGTGTGGGAGGAAACCTACGCAGCCACAGGGAGAACATGCAAACTCCAGGCAGGTAGTGTCGTGGTTGGGATTTGAACCAGTGACCCTTCTTACTGCTAGGTGAGAGTGCTAACCACTACACCACTGTGCTGACATATTTGAGGCCTTAAATCGTCTCTTCCAGGATCGGGACGTTTCAGGCTCCGGGCTTTCCTCACCCTCCTCCTCATTAGTGGAACTCTGATTGCGCACATGTGTTCTCTCCGCCATGTGCTCTCCCCACTGCGCCGAAAGAGAAGGGGCGGCGAATAGTCTAGAAAGAACGTCAGGGGTGGGTGGAGTTTCACGCATGCGCACTGTATATAAAACGCAACACGCGTGTGTCGTACGTACGATCTGTGAACAGAGGGAGAAGCTGACGCGACGATCGTGCAAACGAAGGTAAAATTTTGAACTTGGTACATCACTAGCCTATACTGCTTCTAGATTGAGGCCTAAATTAGTGGAGTTTAGCCTGACATTAGGGTTTGTCTTGTGTTGTGTCTTGCAGAGATTATGGACGGTTTCAATGACCATAGTTTCCTCCCTCTGTTCATCGATCAATACAGGGAGCTGCCCTGCCTGTGGCAATTGACGCACCCTCATTACAAAAACAAACTAAAGAGGCAGGCAGCGCTGGAGAAACTGGTTGAGTTTGTGAAGCCGGTGGTCCCCAGGGCAGACGTCAACTATTTAAAAGTGAAAATTGGTGGCCTCAGGAGTACATATCTGAAGGAGAGGAAGAAGGTGCTGAAGTCCATGCAATCTGGAGCTGCAGCAGATGACGTTTATGTCCCCAGCCTGTGGTATTATGACAGGATGCATTTTCTGTCAGACCATGCTGAGGTCAGGGAATCCCTCTCTACCCTTCCTTCCACGCGTCCTTCTATGCTACATTCCACACCCGCTGAGTCTTCCGACACCCAACCTGGGCCTTCCACTCAGGAAGAACTGGAGGAGCCCAGCTTGAGCCAGGTATAGTATTGTTGTACATATTTTGGGAGTAAAAATTAATGATGTTAACTTGATTTTTGCTCACTAATTGCTGATTTTAGAAAGTGTCTCACATATCAGTAGTGGCCAAAACCTTTGGGACAAGAATGAAAAATGCTGGGTTCAGAATGATAGTCTTTTGGTTAACAATTTGCAACAGTCTTGATGTGAAAATTGTGTGTGTTTGATGAACCAAAAACTAAAACTATGTCCCTTTTTCACACACAGGAAGACATCAGCCAGGAGGAGGATGTGGAATGCAGCAGCCAGGAGGTGGCTGTGGAAAGTGGCAGCCAGGAAGAGGCAGGGGTAAGCGTCAGCCAGACGGTGGGCGGGCGGAGGAGCCTGACAGAATCCCAAGTCCCTCCCCTCCGCCTTCCACACAAAAGGGCGAGAAAGGGGGGGGGGGGGTGTGGAGGAGTCGGCTCTGAGGCTCATCAGGGAGGCTTCTGCAGCCCTCAAAGCCACCCCCACCTATCAAGAGGCCTTTGCCACCTTGGCTGCATGTAAACTCGAGCAAATGGAGGAGGGGCAAAAGATCTTGTGTGAGGGGCTAATTCTCCACACCCTCAACGAGGGTCTGTTGGGCCAAATCACACAAGCAACACACTTGTGTGATTTGGCCCATGCCCCTCTTCCTCCTCCTTGTGCCACACCTCCAACACCACAGCCATAGCGTGGAAGGAAGACCAGAGTGTGAGAACCTGGGTTCAGTCTGGTCTGACAGAAGATGCAGCCTCTTGTAGTACCACAGCCTGGGAACATAGATGTCATCTGTTGCTGTTCCGGGTTTCTTGGACTTCAGGACCAGACTTCTCTCCCTCAGACATGTACTCCTCAGGCCACCAATTTTTGCGTTTAAATAGCTGATGTGTGCCTTGGGGGCCAAAGGCTTCCCTAATCTCCCCAGTTTCTCCAGTGCTGCCTCCCTCTTTATTTGTTACTGACACCTAAATAAAGTTTTTTTTTGTTTGAAGAAATACTTGCATATGTGTTTGACTTAAAAAAGGACAGTTTATTTGTGAGCAGGCAGGTACATTTCAAAAATACAAAGTGAAATGAATAACAAGGGGAACCAACACTAAACAACCTCATGTAGATTAAAAAAGAAAATCATAATACAAAAAAAAGATAATAATGGTGTTGTGGTAAGTTGAAACCCAAAACACACCCCAAAAAATGCAAAGATGAGCAAGCTGACAAAAAAGGAGATGTTGATGAAAAAACCAACCACAAAATTCCCCCAAAAAAAAAATTGTGTAGATGTGACGATTTAAAATATTGTATTGCTGAAATGAGTAAAAAAGACTCAAGAAATACGTTCGGGAGAAGTGTGTGTGACTATGAGCATCAAAAGAAGTTCATTCTTGCAGCATTGTAAAGAACAAGAGAATGCGCTTTATGAAAGAATTTTTAACATTGCACCGTGACGAATGTGCTAAATCAATTATGAGCAGTAGTTTTACCTGAGCGAGCGCTTCCGTGTCCGAATTTGATTGTGAGCATGCGTGGCACTTTGTCCATCGGAGTAGGCTACTGTCCGATCGGAGCATTTTGTCGGAAAATTTTACCAGCAAGTTGGAAAACTTGGTCCGTCGGAGACCACACACAGTCGGAATATCCGACAAAACGGTCCAATAGGACACATTCCGTCGGAATCTCCGACCGTGTGTACAAGGGCTTAGACATGTCCCTTCACTGAAAATCCAAAATCCGCAATTCTGACGTGGCCATCTTTGTCTAAGAGGATGTTTCCCAGCTTCAGATCTCTGTGAACGATCTCTTTGGCGTGCAGGAATTGCAGGCCACAAATTTCTGCTGTTAAGTTTCTGGTGGAGAAAGTGATTTATGGATTAGCATCAAAAATCATAACAGACCAGTTAATGGTAAAGATAAAGTGACTTCTCCCTATAGTACATTTGGGTATAGATGAAGGGGATCAACTGGAGGGGCCTGGCTAGATCACTGCCTGTCCTCAGTGGTCAGCCTCCCCCTACTCCAAATTGACCCTGAAATCAAACCTACCTTATGGTGTTCAGAGGAAGCGGAGCTGAAGATCTTATCAGGGCATTGAGGTCTCCTCCGCTCAGATACTCCATAACAAAGACCAGCTGATTCTGTAAAAATAAGAAAAAACGGTTACGTTATAGACATTGATGATTTCACATTGTGGAGGAATATATGAAGAGATGCACACTGGCAGACACTGCGGTGTGGCATCTTTACTAAATGCTTTCTGGGGCAATTCTGGAAAACCAGACAGAGAAGATGCATAGGCCTTCATCACTGGAATATCTTTATCACAATACTAGTTTTGTCTGATTGTTAGGGTGGCCCACTGACTTCCATATTTTGGTTCGCCATCCTGGAAGATGCATGTAGATCAGGAGTTCTGACTTCTCCTGTCTTGCTAGTTTTAGACTTGTTCTGGTTCATTGACTCAAAGATTTGAGGCCAGAGATTGCCAGGCAGCTAGCAATGTCTAAAGTCAGTAATGGCGGCCTCTCAGTATGTGGTTTCTTGAAGGAAAGCCTCTATTCTGTACAGTTTATGTTACTGAGCTCCAGCCTGGTACTAAGTACTCTACAGTTCTCTCACCTTTACTGTGTTCTCCTGATTTACAGCCATAGCCCTCAGAAGAACCCGATGTGGTACACAAGTTAAGCTCTCTTTTGCCTCCTGCAATTTGGCACTTAGTGCCTGAAGGACTAGATGACAGGTCTGAACACTATCATCTCATGGGGCAGGGGAATGCTTAGCCTTGTGTAAGTTTTGACTCCCAAAAATGTCACCATTTGCATAACTATTGTAGCGGGTCTGGAGCAATAGTGGAGCGCAGTACAGGGAAAAGAAGAAATGGGGAGATGAAAAGACTTACCTTTGTCTGGAATTACCCATATATATGGGTGATGTATAGGCACTCTCTGCCTTCTTCCATAACGCATCTTTCAGCAAGGGCACAGCTGGGTATAGAACTCAGTAGCAGTCTCTTTTCAGCGAACTTCATTGCCAGCGTTTGGTTAGTGGTGACATGGGTGGCCAACAACACTATCCCAAACAAATCCCAATTGTCTTGTGGAAGGTGAAGCTTTCCACATATAGTTTCTTGAGCCTACTGGATCGAATATCACTGCTGGATGGAACCAGCATTTTCTCACCCTCCACGGTGTCTGAAGTGACCAGACTTTGCTGGTCCTCCATTGCTGTGTCGAGTTTAAATATAATACTCTCACTGGTGGTAGTAGCCGATAGTTTTCTTACTGTCCTTCATGGATGGGATGACTGGACATTGATGGTCTTCCACAGTCAGAGATACTATGGTTGCCTTATCCTCATCCTCACCGGTGGATGAAACCAGTGCAGTTTGGTCACCCTCCAAGGTAGATGGGGTGACTGCACTTTGTTTATCCTCCACAGTCATATCCGGTGTTGTTGGCTCTCTGTCTCTCTGGATGAAACCAGTGCAGTTTGCTCACCCTCATTGGTGGATGGGGTGACTGCACTTTGTTGGTCCTCCACAGTCATCGCCAGTGTTGTTGGCTCTCTGTCACTGGTGGATGGAACCAGTTGGTTGTTTTCCCCCTCCAGGGTGGAAGTGGTGACACTGGGAGATGGTGGATCATCTTCTACTAGAAAGAGGGGAAAAAAAACATTTTAGTTGTTTCTGTTTTATAATATACAAATCTGTGGACACTTAATTATATTTTCTTATTGTGCATTTATAGCTTCTATATGCCCATGGACATTATTGTCATTGTCCAAACTACCTCCCTCCCCCAGGAGATTATTCTCAGTGCTTGGCTTTCTGTGCCAGAACAAGTGTACCGTAAAGGGCTTGACGTCCCTAACACCAAGAGATACCAATCCTAATGTGATATCTCACTGCACTGAGATCTCGGTGCCAAAGACTATTGATCTGCTACAGGGGGGGGGGGGGCGCCATATTGGGTCATTATGTATGCAGGCTGTGCTGCCTGTTTAGTAGTCCTTGTTCTGTAATGATGCTTCCTCTCAATTCAAGCTCATCATTCTGCTGAATCCTAAATAATAACTATCCCAGTATTCTGTTTTTATTCTCTATATTACAT